>NW_022587878.1:0-39222 GCF_009834535.1 Camelus ferus | reverse complement strand
TTTTTATACTAGATTTAGCAACATATTCTTTTGATTATTTTATTTTGTCACCATCATAATAAAAACATGTCCAAAATGCAGTTTTTAGAATGCAAATTTGAGTAGTTGTTTTGAATTTGTAAGATTAGTGGTTGCAAAAGTACAATGCTAGGTAATACTCAGTTATTTGAACATTAAAATTATTGATATATTAGTTGACAGTACTTTTGCTTAACATTTTTTAATAAAATTTCTCAAAGAAGACAACTTCCAATGATGAAATAAGTAGAATATCTTTTACTATACAAAATAGATTGTATATGTCATTTGGTTGTCAAAACTCATATGCATTTTAACCCAGGTTTTGAGTTTCCTGAATAATTAAATTACAATGTTTAAATGAAAGATCTAATTTTATATTATATAAACTACGCCTTTTAAAACTATCACTTTGCTGAGGTAAGGGAAGGAAAGGAACCATCTAAGAAAATAATAAAATGTTGTAATAAGTATATTTTGACCTTCATGTTACTGGTGTATTTTTTTATCAGTTTTTTGTGTGTGTATTTTTCTACAAGTTTAGATCATGACCTTTCTTTTTAACATTTTGTTTTAAACTTATCAACTATAATAAGATGAAATTAAGAGTAGGGCTAATTAAGCCATAGCCCTGGTTAAATTTTAAACAGATTTGATAAGAAAAGATTCACCAAGTAGTCTGTGAAACATTATTTCTTCTTCTGAGGAGTTTTCAACAGTGAAAATTAATATAAAGGAAATGCACCTCTACCTGGTTTCAATAATATCAGTATAGCAAAGAGACTAAACATTCATGTGGTTTCATCCCAATCTGCCATAATTTTACTTCCTAAATGTGAAAGCGCTAGGGTCAAAATCTGAGGCCAGAATATGTACATAGTTAAATCTAAGAATAAGAAAAGAATACAAATGTAGTTTCTGACTTTTATTCTGTGGAGTTTCTGAAAACTTATTAGGTGGAATGTGTCTGAGATTAAGGAATGGTTTTTAATACTCTTAAGAAACCAGCTTTGAAGAGGTGACTTTGTTATTGTCTTTATAGGTAATCAAAACTTGCTGATTATATATCTTTTGTACATAGAAGTATATTGAATTTATGTATTCTCCTCCAGCAATTTGCCAAGAATATCAGAACCTGCATATGTGATACAGTTCATGGTAAGTAGAGAGCCCCTCAAAAAACTTCCCTGCTGACTTCCTGTGACAAATATAATTTGTCCAAAGAATTTCTTTAAAATGTGCAACTGTACTGCCAGTTTGTTTGCTAATTGTGTCCTTATAAAATCCAAGTGTTGAAGTCCTAACCCCTAACGATGATTATATTTGAAATTGAGGCCTTTGGGAGTCATTAGGTCACAAGTGTGATTCTTATGAATAGGCTCACTCATCTTAATAAAGGTGTCCTCAGAGGGTTCTTCACCATAAGAACACAGTTTGCAGATCAGAAGAGGATCCTCACCAAAACCCCAGCCATACCAAAACCCTGATCCTGGACTTCCAGTGTCTAGAACACTAAGAAATTTCTGTTGTTTATAAGCCATACAGTCTGTAATACTTTGTTATAGCAGCCAATGGACTTTTTTTTCTTGCTAATTAGTAACTGTACAGTATAGTATTTCTCTCAAAAATATAGTCATAATTAGTGAGTTGGATCAAAGTTGTAGTTTATGTGCAGTTTTCCATGAAAATTATTTTGACATATTTCATGTAGAAGTTTTATAGATACAGTGAATTGATTATATTTCAAATAAGGAATAAAAGCCAGGAAGAAAAATATTTGTTACAATCTTTGGTTTCCACAATACAATGACATAAACTGTGTCTACAAAGAAAATCAAAATGTTTGAAAACCAAGAAAAATAACCTTTATATTCATCCCTCTGTATCTGTGGGTTCTGCATCCATGGATTCAACCATGGATCTAAGACTTTTTTTTTTATTCCAGAAAGTTCCAAAAAGCAAAACTTGAATCTGCCACACAATGGCAACTACTTACGTAGGATTTATATTGTATTAGGTGTTGAAGTAATCTAGAGATTCTGTGCCATTTTATATAAGGGATTTTGTATCTTTAGATTTTTGACATCTGTAGGGTGTCCTGGTAGTAATCCTCGGGAGATACCAAGGAATAGCTGACTATATTGATTTGGTTCTAATTAACCTTTTGTGTAATGAATTTGTTAGGGTTGCCTTTTTAAGCATTGTTTATCCTACTTACAGCATATTTATACGTACACTATATACAGGATAAATATGTTGTATCATTTGGATGGATTAATAAATGAATAAGCCTTGGTAACATTTGATTAATTGGCTGTTGATGCTTTCTTAAATATTCAACTTCTGAAGAACCTCACTCTTAAGGGTCCTGCAAACTATTCATTATAAACCATTGGTCTTATGTTTTATTAAAGAATGACCATTGGTTTTCTTGCTGTATTATTGGGATCATGGCTAAATATATACCTGTCTCAAACTTGTGATTGGTAGTTTAACTTTATTCCAACTATACTGAGTAAATGTTCTTTCGTTAGCTATGTATATGCTGTCAGTAATCACAAATGGGTAGACACATATTTTGACTAAAACACATTTGTTGTTGATACTTTCATTTGTATTTTATATAGTTTTATACATTGTTGAGCAGTTGTCAACACCATCCATGCCCTTAACTCTTTCCATCTTATAATCCTGAAACTCTATACTCATCAAATAGTAACATCATGTCCCCACCCAACCCACTAGCAACTACCATTTATACTTTTTGTGATATTGTATATCCACGTACTTGTAAGTGGAATCATGCAGTATTTGTCTTTTTTGTGACTGGCTTATTTCGCTTAGCATGATGTCCTCAAGATTATGTCATAATTTATGTCAGAATTTCCTTCATTTTTAAAGCTCTGTAGTATTCCATTCTAGGTACATGCTGCATTTTGCTTATTTATTCATCTGTCAAGGAACACATGGATTATGTCCACATTTCAGCTATTGTGAACAGAGCTACCATTAACATGCATATACAAATGGATGTTTTTTAGTCTGTTTTTAATTCTTTTGGATAAATAATATGAGTTGCTGGATGTTACAATAATTCTGCTTTTAATTTTTTGAGAAACTGCTCTACTATATTTCACAGAGGCTTACCATTTTAAATTCCTACCAACAGTGCACAGAGGTTCCATTTTCTCCACATCTTCCCTAAAACTTGCTATTTTTCTGAGATGGGGATGTTATCTTTAGGGTTTTCTACATATAAGATTATGTCATCTGCAAACAACCTTTTACTTCTTCCTTTCCAATTTGGATACCTTTTATTTTGTTTGCTACTAAATTAATTTGGCCAGAACTTCCAATACTGTGTTGAATGAAGGTGAAAGTGGACATCTATGTCTTGTTCCTGGTCTTAGACAAAAGTGTTGTAGTCTTTTACCATTGGATATGATGTACACTGTAGGTTTTTCGTACATGCTTTTATTATGTTGAGGTAGTATCCTGTTCCTATTTTGTTATGTGGAAAGTTGTTGATTTTGTCAAATGTGTTTTCTGCATTGAGATAACCATGTGTTTTTTTTCCCTTTATTCTGTTGATAGGGTGTATTATGTTGATTCACTTTGATTGACTTTTTTTAAATTGAAGTATAGTCAGTATACAATGTTGTGTCAAATTCTAATCTACAGCATAGTAATTCAGTCATGCACATATATGTATATTTGTTTTCATATTTTTCATTATGGGTTTCTATGAGATATTGAATATAGTTCCCTGTGCTGTACCAAAGAAACTTGTTTTGTCTCTTTTATATGTAGTAGTTAGTATCTGCAAATCTTAAACTCTCAGTTTATTCCATACCACCCCCTTTACCCCTTGGTAACCATAAGTTTGTTTTCTATGTCTGTGAGTCTGTTTCTGTTTTGTAAATAAGTTCATTTGTGTCTTTTTTTTTTTTATTTCACATATGAGTGATATGGTATTTTTTCCCTTGCTTGCTTACTTCACTTAGAATGATAATTTGCAGATCTATCCATGTTGCTGCAGGTAGCATTATTTTATTCCTTTTTTTGGCTGAGTAGTATTTGATTCCATATGTATATGTGTGTGTATACATATACATATATACATACACATACACGCCACATCTTCCTTTTCAAGTCATCTACTGATGGACATTTAGATTGCTTCCATGTTTTGGCTATTGTAAATAGTGCTGTTTTGAATATTAAGGTGCATGTGTTATTTTCTTGCTGTTTTTGTTTTGGGGGTTTGATAATTTTCTTTTGTATTATGGTTGAATTCTCTTCTTTTGGGGTGTTTTTTTTTAAACTGTATTGTATGTTTTTGATTAATGGTTTTTCAGGTATGTTAACCCATTACTATATCTACTTGATTTAGACTGATCATCATATAGGCTCAAACACAATTTTTAAAAACCTACTTTTCTTACTCCCCTTCTCCACATTTTATGATTTTGATCTTTTACATCTTCATGTTTATTCTTTTGCTGTTCGTCATATTTATCATTGTACTTCCAATTGTGATTTTCTCTTTTCTATAGATTCTTGTTTTTTTTTTTTTCCATTTAGGTAATACCTTCCAATATTTCTTTTACAATAGTTTTTAAGTATTGCTATATTTTTTAAGTTTTTCCTTGTCTAAGAAAGGGTGATTCATTTTAATGCCAGAGGTGTAAAATTCATGTGAAAGATTTTCCAGACCTGAGGCCCAAAGAAGCACTTGAAGCATGTTGCAGCACAGAAGCATTGGATGCTTGACAAAGAAATGGGTATGTTGTGAGTGTGATTGTATTTGCTCCTTGGACATAAATAAATGCTAAAGGCCTACCACTTGCATTTTCATAGGAACAATCTTTGCTTTACTCATTGCATGCATGGATATTTTTCCCTTGAGTTATGGCAGGTAGATGTTTACAGAAGTTTCCTGTACTCTCTTTCAAGGGTACCTTTAGGAAAAGTTTCTGACATTCTCATCAGAAAATGATGGCTCAGATGGCCCTCTGTACCTCTGTGTTACCCTCCACTTTGACCACTGTTTTCTGATCCATAATTTCATGGGGAATCAGGACAGTCCATAATTTAGTAGCTACCTACTGATAGGGCAGTGCATGGCAGGCATGTTTTAGGCCCCTGTGGGTATGTCTAGGTAAAAGCTATTTCTGTAAAACAGCAACAACACCATCCCTTTCTTCTTGAAGCTTATGCTCTACTGGGAGGAGAGAGATGTTTACCCTAAATCCACAGCTGATAAAAGGTATTGGGGAAGAGAAGTAGAGCGCTGAGAAGAAAGTCAGGAGATGAGGTTGGGATGATTGCAGTTTAAAAGAGGAAGAAATAGGAAAGCTTCTTTCAGTCAGATAGAGGGAGGTAAATGAGGCATTGCAAATCTTAATGTTTCCAAAGGATCAGTCCAGCTGTTACAAATGGGGGGATTTTTGCAAATTGTATTATGCCAGGCAACCCTTCCTAAATGATGCGCCTACTATACTGCATAATATTTGCACTTTTGTCTAGATGACAGAGTCAAATTCACTGGCATGTCACATTCTGGGCCAATAGGCACGAGGAGTGTTGGGGAATCCTCTGTGGAGGTCTCCTTTCCTCTCAGAGTCCCCACTTTAGAGTAGGCTTGTTGAGCCCAGACTCCAGTCTTCTCAAATATAACAAGGTCCAGGTTAAAAAAAAGATATTAAGGTAGAACATGTGAAATTACTACAAATAATAAGTGCAGGTAGTTTTAAGTTAATTATCTTAAAAGTTGAAATGGCTGTTTTTTATTGAACCCAAGTTACTGATTTAACAGTAAAGACTGCAGGAGCCCTCAAAAAGAGGAAGCAGTTGGGTGAGCAGTCAACCTGAGGCAGGAGGTTGAGGTACTGAAACTGAACTGACAAGCTAGCAGAGGGTTTGAAGATGAGAAAAGCATGCCCAGAGGCAAGATACTGAAGGAATGCTAACCACATAACTAGAAGTTTCTCAGTGGGTAAGGGTGTAACAAGGAACAGATGGTCAATGCCTGCTTAGCATGGTTCATCTTTGGTGGTATGGTGAGACTGAGGGAGAGTGGTGATGCCACGTGAAAGGCTTGGTGTTCTGAGTATGGAGAGGAAGCAGTGGACTGAGGAGGGGACTTTAAAATGCCAAAGGTTTTAAGCAGGAATAAATGTGAAATAACTTAGGAGGTGATTTTCAGCCCCCTGGGACTCCCTGCAGGAGACAACTGGTAATTAACTTGATGGATTATTTGTCCCTTTCTTGGCACCATTTGAACTCCTAGGTAATTGAAATCTGTGTTCCTTGCCCTGGGTTTTCAGAGAGAGCTTGGAGTGCTTGTTGTGTACAGTCGTGCATCTGTGACCCAAATGTCAGATTCTGCTTCAAGTGCTACCCCTGCAACTGCCATGCAGCATCCAACCCCTCTGGGCTGGCCACTCTTTCCACACTTGTTGAATGTGAATGAGTGAGGACTCCATTTTGAAGAATAATTAGGACAAACCTTCTGTTGGTTAACGTACTCCGCCTTTCTCCCCAGTAATTCTATAGTTGATGATCATGTGTCTCTAAGAAGGAGAAAGAAAAAGAATAAGCTTCAAAACATTCTCTGTTGGAAAGAATTTCTATTTGAACCCATAATCTGCTAAATCTGGGTAAGGGGTTAATCTTTACCAAGAGATATCTGATTGGATACCACTATCTATTTTTATAGGCACCTAACCCATATACAGGGAACCTCACCATAAGGTTAGGGAACAGCTCTCCTCTCATAATCTTCCTCAGGAAAAACTCAAGTATGCAATTCCTGGAGATGAGGTAAAGAAGAGATGTATGAAAGACTTTATCAGAATCAATAGCAAAGTTCAAACTGATGTCACATACTCTATCGGATTCACAAGTAAATAGTGTTATTTGTGATGAAGAAAGAACAGATTGAGACAAAGAACAAGATACAAGAGTTACATGGTTAGAATTACAGCATGTTTTCCTACTTTATTGTTGTGATGGTTACATAACCATTCTCTGTCAGATCTCCATAGATCCTCTTGGGGCTTGGTGGGAGGGGTGAGCAGGAGAGGGAGTGAGGGCTCACATCCTTCTGAGAAGAAGGTGAGCTGAGAGAGGTGGTAGGGAAGAGCACTTAGTAATTCTGCCCTAGTGTTTTGTCCACTGTTTCTTCCCACAGTGACAGATTCAATATAGCTTTTTATCTGGAAAACTGGAAGTTCTTGCTTTATCAGGGACATAAAGGCTTATGAGGCAGTAAGTTCCTAGAAAGGGCTTTCTCCAGTATTCAACCACTTAGAGAAGAACTTTTTTTTTTCTTTGTTCTTTCCGTTGTTAGTGCTGCTGCATTCCACTCTTTCCTTCTCAAAACTTCAGACCCACAGGCAGGACTCTCAATGAGACAGATGATTTACTGAGGGAGTAAATGGATAAGTCTGTTTTATGGAAGTCTGACAAGACTTGCCTGCTCATACATTCACTTGTTGTGTGTGTGTGTTTGTTTGCCCACACTGTACTGAGAGTGCGTGTGTCTCTGCTGAGTGGTTTAACCGAGAGCAGTCTTAAACCTTTATCATACAGGTAAGAAATGGTAGAGCAACCATAGTTACTTTCCTTTATGGCATTTACTGCGATGTGTCCAGTTGTTGACTATTTTCATTCAAGCAGAGTCATCAAATATTGGGGTCTGCCAGCTTAGTAAGATATTCTTGGGTTTGGCATGGCATAATGTGCTTCTGCTGCTTAGGCAAAAGCAACTCTGCATTAATGATGTCAGTTATACATATTTGTTATCAGATGTCATCAGTATCCAGGAAACCAGGGCCCATTTCCACCTGGTCTTTGACACCAAGGGCCATTTTGCTGTTGACTGTATCACAATGGAAGAAGCAAAGGTAAGTCATGTGAGCCAAGTTAAGTGGACTTGGTCATTTTCCAGTCAGATAAATCCATCACTGAGAGGGAACTGGGGCCAGATTCCAAGGATATTTGCCATTTCTAGCCCCTAGGGTCACATTTTCTTGTTACGTTTTGTTGATGAGATTGAGTGATAAATGCATACATTTCCACCAGTTGGTGTATAATAATGAATTTTCACACAGGGCTGTTGCTGGACAGAGTACTAATTTAGTAACTCAGTCTCTGACAGGAATTTTGGCAGAGGAAAAGACTTGTCATCCTGAAGTTCTGGATAGAAGGCTTGACACTTTCATTCCTTAATTTTGCGACCTCTGGTGAAACTATGTAGGCTTTCTGGAACATTTGTTTTCTCAATAAATTGTTACAATGCACTTCCTTGCTGGGTTGCTCTAAGGATTTGAAGAGCATGTTAGTAAGACTGCTAACTAACTTATGTTCCATAAGAGGAACATACTAGGTAATGGAATAAACTCTAAATCTATGACAGCCTACCCCCAACCAATCCCCAAATTAACAGTCATATACATTGCATTTCAAGGAAACTTCCAAGGGAATGTCCTTCTGTTTGGGGAAGTCCATTCTTCCTTTGCACTGGAAACACTTTTTGGGAAACCAAGATCACCCCCAAGTCATCTATTCCTCTCTTCTCTGGATTTGAGGTTTGGGGGTAGCTTATCCTTATCCATTTCACATATAACCCAGGAACCCATATGGTGACCAAATGCCACCTCAAAGTGATCTACATTCTTGTGTCCCAAAGAGTGTAAGGCAGCAGCAGAATTGTCAAATGGCTACACTGGATTTGAAATTTTAACCTTGTGCCAAAGCTGAGAGATCTGGGAGGTGTTGGTTAAGCTTGTTTACTTGCTGATTACTTCTCTGGGGAGATGGCTGAAGCATTGCCTATTACTGCCCCACCTAGGTTGGCTTGAGCCAACAGTGACAGATCACAGGACTGTATGGGGCAGGACTTCCTGGGCCTCAAGAATGACAGGGCACATCTGGGCATTTTTTCATAAAGATTATTAGTCTGCCAGGCTAATTATAAGTTATTGAAGAGGCAGAGAACCAAACCACCAAAAAATCTACAAAAGGGATAATCAGGTCTCTTCAGAAATGCTCAGACTGATGGTTTTAAGGCATGTTTTTCCCCTTGGAATTAATGGAAATTAATGGAAGACCAAGAGAGTGGAAATCACTGGATTTGAGAATGAGAGATTACATCTTTCTGTGGTTGCAGCAAATTTAGTAGATTGGAGAAAGAAGAAATTATGGCAGGGAACACATTCATGATGAACTTGCTCAAGACTAATGGGAACTAAGGCAGTGACTCATCTAAAGAGTAGGGCTGGGTTGAATGCAGTTCAGATCTTGAAATAAATGGATGGCTGAGACAGCAGTGAGAGGATGGTGCCTTAATGCTGTACTTTCAGCTTGTGTTAGTGAAAACTCGAGGTAGGTAGGCATAAGAGGTAAGTCTCTGATTATTGAAATAGAGGACAGAAACACTGCTGAGAGGGATTACAAAGAAGCTCTGTCTGAGAGGTAGAACTGAGTATGACTAAATGAGTCCCCATTCATTGGCACTGGGCAGTTTGTGTTCAGTGATGGTGGCGATGGTGAAATATCAGAGATTTCCCTTTGTGTACTGTTGTGAACAACAGACCTAAGCAGTGTATGTTCTTTAACATGGGTTAAAGAAAGCAAAAAGATGAAGTCACAATGCATCTAAGAAATGGAGAGACATTCATGGTCTTGGATTACCATTCTTGAACATTGTAAAGTTAGCAGTTCTCCCCGAAGAAGAAGATAAGGAAGGTACTAGAAAGAGACAACTAGATAAACATGGTTGCTGAAGGGGCCATGCTTGCCCATTTGTTTCTAGGGAAATAGAGTTTGGTGCAAAAGGAGATGATCATAACCATGAGTATAGAGCATGTATTTGGCAGACTGAATACAGGAAACCACAGGTGGACGGGACAGAAAGTCAAAGTTAATTTCCAGGAAAGATGAAAACTGAGTAGTCAGATTTGTTTCTAAGGGAGGCCTGGGAGGAATTTTTTTAAATTTATTCAGTTATGCATTGTAGAAAAGGTAGCAGAAAGTTAAGCAGATCTCCTGAATCTGTTGAATGGAAGGGGCAGGGTAGAGAGTTTTCTATGGAATCTAATGTTTGAGATTTAATTTAGATGATGAAATAAGGCTTCACTGGGCAGTGAAAGTGGGGCTCATTCCAGATGGGGAGAATGCTCATAGTGTGTGTGATAAAGGGAGCCCATGGAAGAATCCAGGATGTTATGTGGAAGGAGATCTGGGCAGCTTAATATGTTAGAGGATGAAAATATGAGTGGGGATGGTGTAAGGGTTGGGGGTCAAGGAACATGGAACGAGTGGTATATGGGACATGTCCTTCACTGGCCAGATGTTAGAGAGAAATATTTAAGGCATATGAGTCATGACTTGCTCAGCTGCTTAGCCTTGTACTTGGTATAAAACTTCATTATTATTCTCCCCTGCTTATCTCTCTCAAATGCCACAAATATAGGCAAGGACTTTAGATATTATCCCTTTGGGTTTATGTGTTAGGAAGATTACTCTGGTGGTACTAATTTGGATCTGCAGTGAAGGGAAAGGGAAGAAGACTGACTTAAGTAATCTGCTGAAGAGGCTGTAGGAGAGAAGAGAGGCACTGAAAGCCTGAACTTGGACAGCAGCAGTAGAAAAGAAAATGGTTTGCAGATACTGAACTCAGTAAGAAGAAGCCATAGGACTTGCAGAAGGGCCAGGCATGTTGGAGGTGGTGACGTGATTACAAGTCAGAGATCATTGCTGGAAACACTTCCAAGCAGAGAGGTGGCAGAGCTGAGGTTTCCTTTTGGTAGGATTATACTCAAGAGAAAAAGTCAAGTCTTTTTCTCCAGATTTGCTATCTCTGAGAGGACTCAGAAATTGACACATTCTGCAAGTTCCCCTGCCCAAGACTATCCTTTGAATGTGTCTGTTTAACTCCTAGAAAAGTCTTTTTTACTTTCCCCTACTCCCAGCCCTCTTCTCCATATATCTCAGACATTTTATGAGCAATTGTTTTGGAGTCCTTTAGCTCAGGTAGACTTCTTTTCATCCGTTATATCCTTGATCTTTCACGGCCTTGAACACGCATGGATACACAACCTAATCCAGACCTCAGTCTCTGATCTGGCACTTTGCTCCACCTTAGAGACTGAGGCCCCATACCTGGAATTAAGGATTGAACTGGGGAGACAGGAAGGGGAGGGCAAATGGGAGACAGTGGAAAGATGTTACAGTTTTTAAATGTGGGACAACTAAGATGTAATTGGGTTTCTGCAGATGTTGAGGTTACCCCAGTGTTAAGAGATTTAGCATTTTACCCACCTGGCATTTACCCTGTGAATGACCTAACCTTGTAGTTACTGAAGATCTAGGTTCTTGGCAAGTTGGACAATTTCTAAACAAGAGGGCCCAGTATGTAATTCTGAGCTATTTGGCTACATTAGCATTTAGAGGACAATTAAAGTGGTAGAAGTTGATATGTGGAAAGCCTGCTGAGGCTGGCTTTTGCAAGACTACTCAAGTGTACCATTAAAAGTTTTTTCCTGCCTTGGACTTACTCTTTCAGAGTGCTGCAAACCTGGTCAATTGATTACATACAAAGGATAGATTCAGAGCTATATTTTAAATTACTATTGCTGGAAAGTTACAGGTACCTCATTCATTTGTTGAATAGTTACAGAATATATTCTGTGTCTCATAAGCAAGTAATCTGTGATGTTTCAAGGATTAAGATGCACTTTGGAGTTTGTGAGTTAATAGTTCCAGGATAAAACTCCTCACATGACAGAGGGAGGTGACTTGGCACTGGAGACATCTTTAAAAAGATAGGTGATACATTTTCCAGACAGAATTTCATATGTAGTGAATAATGACTTTTAGGTAGTTAAGGGCAAATGCCCTTGTGTGCAAGGCTTTCAGTTTGGTGCTGTGGTAGAGAAGTGAAGAGATGGTAGTGTTGCTGCCCAAGCAGAAATGGTTGATTATTAAAGGATCTGCAAAAAGTACAAGGAGAAAAAATTTATGTATGTCTGTTTCCCTTTCCCCAACCATCACCAATGACTGTTAGCTAAAATGACTCTGTTTGCATTGGTCCCAACTCAGCTTAGAGAGCATATCATATCATTCAAGTGATATACAGGAAGAAATGGAGGATGGCAGGTAGAGTTGAAGTGTGAGGATGTCCCATTATGCATGCCAGTAGAGTCTATTGGACTTATCTAGCCTGGAATATTTGGAGCTTATGAGTCAGGGTGAAAGGAGAGCAGGATTAGCCTCTCCTGAATGTATTTTAGAGTCACTCAACTAAAATTAACAGGATGCTTCAGAATGTCACATCCTCAAAATGTGCAAGATGATTGGAACTTCTCAGAAGAGAAAAAGATATTGCATCATGACACAGAAAGTGCAGAGCTAGAGAGGTTCAGAATTTATTCTGAATAAGGGGCAATAATAGTAAAAGGAATTTTAGTAACTGTGTGTTGAGCCATTTGTAAGTTAGGGCTGCAATTTCAAGGTTCTCTTTTCTGGTCATCTAGGACAGTGAGTTCCTTTAAAAGCATGGAGTAGAGCTCAACAGGCTGCTAACTAGTAATACAGCATTAAATTTCTCAAAACAGTTCTTAATTGGATAAGTGGTTACTGTATGGAAGCACAGTGTGCTGGCACTGTGAAAGACTGGGAATGCAAAGATGAGGAGAAAGTGAGGGAAAGGTACTCATGAGCAGGTAGGTGGTGGTTGGGTTTTATGTTACCAGGGCTTCCAGATGCTTGGATAAGATGAAGTGTAAGCTTTTCTTGTCCTTCATAAGGATAGGACAGGGAAGTGGACAGATATAAAACTGCTTTCAACACCCTGGACATTCTGTCTTTGTCCTTGTTTTCCTACCTTAGAGGACTTCTCTATCTCCTGTAACAGAATACCTTGAATATTTTACATCTCAGAACCTAATGCTTTGTATTGAAATTGATTGTACATTGGGTATTTCTCCCCTTCCAAGGATTTGTATCCTTTGGTTAAAGGAATGCCTCAAATCATGTTCAGTGTCTTAATAGCAGAACCACCAGCACCATCATTACACAAAACACAACCCAGCTGCCCTCAGGCATCATGTTCACTACCATAGTCACCTGGGTATACACTTGGTCTGCTTTGCTCCCTTCCTGCCCCATTCCTGTGGTCATTTCTGCCCTCTAAAGATACATCCAAATTCATTTCGCAGGCCCCAAACTTTCGAAGGATTTCTCTTCTATCTCTTACCACAGCTGCCAATAGAACAGAAATTTTACAAATATTTCTACTGTTTTGCTCTTTATTGCCAAACAGAAGTCTGAACCCAGAGGCATTCCTGAAGTTGCTGATTTGGGGTTGATTGTGTGTTGGCAGAGCAGTTGGATTCACTTTTGCTTTTCCCTTTTGAAAGAAAAGTTCTTAGCCAGCCTAATTTCCCCCTGGTGTGTCTCTGGCTTTCTTGACTTTTCATTGGCATGTTTGCCCAATGTATTAATTTTTTTTACATTTTTTTATTGAGTTATAGTCATTTTACAAAGTTGGTTGTTTTGGGTGGGGGGGGGGAAATTGAGTTTATTTAATTTTAGAGGAGGCACTGGGGATTGAACCCAGAACCTCATGCATGCTAAGCATGCACTCTACCACTTGAGCTATTCCCTCCTCCACGGTGTATTAATTTTTATTTCTGTGTTGACCCTGTCTATTTCTCTAAGGTTTTCACTTGGTTGGTCAGGTAGGTATCTCTGACCAGGGAGCTAGGCCATGTTCATTTTTGTTTTTATTTGGATGCTCAGGAAGTTTGAAAATAAGCGTAATTGTTACTTTAATGGTAGTAGACATGAGCTTTGGGTAGGAGAGGAGTAGGGTTCACTGCAGAGAATGGTGATCAGATGGACATGCCAACCATGGCCTTTGAACTTGGTGGCAATATCCTCTCATCTAATTGACTATCCTTTGCCATGTTGGCAAAGCCCAGATTTACTTTAACTGCTTGAATTAATAAGGCCTAAGATCCAGAAGTGTGGGATGGTGGTGGTCATTGTTGCCTTCCTGGGTTAGTGGGTTGTATTAAGTAGGTTCACGTCTTTGTAGCACCTTGCACAGTGCTGGATGTGCAGCAGTGGAAATAATACTAGCTGACATTACTGCTTTGTCAAGTCCTTTATGATCGCTTGTCTTGTTCTGTCCTCTTATCAGTTCTGTTTGGTATAGAAGTGTAGTGTAATTATTCACATTTCACAGATGGAAAAAGATTCCATACTTCCTAAGCTGAGGGCACAGTATTTAAATCTAGTACTCTCTTGCATTGGAGAGAGCCCAAGCTTTAGTCACTTTGCTTAACGTGTCCTTCTTTCCCATCTCCAGTGCAGATCACAAGCAATGCTACAAGCAAGCTGGTGAATCACAGTCAGTCATGAGAGCCTAAAGATGGAGTAGGGAGTAGAATATATATAGAGGAAATATGGGAGCTGACTAAGAGTAGTCTCTGAGCCCATTTAGTGTGCCCCTTTCAGATGGCTTTCTGGTCATCTGACTCTTTCTCCCTTGTCCTTTTATTCTACATTTACCTAAATCACTTCCTGACAAGCACCCCAGTGTTATGTGCTTGCTTTAAAAAGTGTGATGCTTATTGTATGACATTTTTAATTTCTATAGTCTTTTTATCGCAGCAAAGCTGAAAACAACCTACATTTTCACTTGAAAGAGGTGACATCCAGTGGGGAATCTGGGTCACATGGAATCAGCACTGTACAATCAAATGGGTTATGTTTATATGAGTTAATATTGTTTACAATTAAGAGGCTTCTAAACATCTCTCTGGAACATGGTAGGCATTGGATAACCAGGGGACTGGTGAGGCTTGTTCTTGATACGAGGTACTTTGAACAGCTCCCCCTGGTAGAGGTTATTTGAGCTTTACCAGAATTTCACATGTCAATGAAGAGAAATATAAAGTAGATGATAGTGTACACCACTTAAAAGACAAATGAGAGGAAAGGGAATTGTATGCAGAAAGCATCTACCTGTTTGCACAAACCTGTTTTACCTAACCTGGTCATGTAGACATGTTTTTGCAACAGCAGAGTTAAGTTTCTCGCTGCAGCTCTTTGCAGCTGTCTTCCTAGATTTTGTAGGAGAAGATCTATCTATCAGAAAATAATGTATCTCAGAGAAGCAAATGATAGAAAGGTTGATGTGTGGCTCTTT
The DNA here is from genome assembly GCF_009834535.1 of Camelus ferus. Lineage (NCBI taxonomy): Eukaryota > Metazoa > Chordata > Mammalia > Artiodactyla > Camelidae > Camelus > Camelus ferus. Next base: position 23,981 of record NW_022587878.1, on the reverse strand, counting down.
TAGATGTGTCAGTAATTTTTTAACCTGTAGTTGGTTTAGCTGAGTACTCTTCCAACAGCTACTAGAAGATTCTGAAACAAAGATGCCCTGTGAGCCAAGATTCCCAAGCGGCTAAATTACTAATTCAGTATGGCAGGTTATAGGCTCTGAGTGGTTAACAGAGTTTTTCCAGGACAAATCCAACTCTGCCTGAGAAAAGGCTGAAAATAGATTGGATAATAAGTAAGTGACTCTTTTTCCTGATCTTGCTTTTACATTTTAAGTTGGTTTCCTTTACTTTGTGTGATAGTGCAAGTTGTGTAAAGTGAGGAAGTTAACTGTGGGTACAAAGGGAATCCCACCCTGTTGTTTATTTTCTTCCTATCTCCTCTCTCTTACTTCCTTTTCCTGTTGCTTAATTCTATTTTATATGCACCCTCACCTTCATTAGACAGAATTTCTGTGAGAAAGTTAGATAGTGCCTATTGCCTCAGCAGAGATGTTCTTTTTGATTATTATTCTTATTCTAATCAACACATTTGGCTGTCTCTTATAGGAGAAGAGATTACCAGGTGGTTAGAGAATGGTGTGAGCTCCCTTTGGGCTGCATCCATCAGTCAGTCTCTACAGGTTAGCAGTATAAAGTACAGTTTGGGACGAGAGGGGAACTTTGTGTTCCAAGGTTCTCATACATTTCTGTTGTAATGTCTCTTTGGGACTCTTTAAACCTGAGTTCCCCCTCAGGTTTTGAATTTTTAAAAAGTGCAGTACTCCACAGGCTGGGATGGATAGGAACTTGTACCTGTACTTTCTGCACTCCTAATTTTATCCTAAAGAGAAAGGTTTCTTTCTAGTTTTTGGTTTTATACCCTGAAATTACATATTACCCTGGTAATACTAACCTGATGTTATTAGATTGTTAGGAATTGCAGTGTTAGATTTTGGTCTTCAATACTACACCCTAATACCTGGTAGCACTTTAGGGGTCCCCAAGCCAACCGATTCACTAATGCTTTAAAAGAACTTGCAATACTCACTGAAAACAGTCTCACAATAATAGTATTATAGGGAAAGGATAATAAACTTTAGATTAAAGTCAACCAAAGGAAAAGGTTCAATAGGACAGGGTCCAGAAAATTATACACACAGACTTTACAATTGTCATCTCACAGTGGAGTAATAAATATTGCTAAATATTTCTGGCAGTGATATGTGACAATAGACGTGAAGATTTGTCAGTCAGAGAGGCCCACCCTGTCCTTAGTGTCCAGAGTTTTTACTGGGGGTCAGTCACATACATGTGGCTGACCACTTCTATGGCTGGTCCTCACCTCCAGTCCCTCCAGTGGTGGGGCTGATACCCAGTAGGTGGGAATCCCTACCATTTATCACAGTTAGATTGTCAAGTGTAGCTTGAACCCCCAAGATAAACACAGACACCGTTATTATAGTGGATGTTCCAAGGACTAAGAGATCATTTCTTGGGAAGGAGGAAAACTAGATTTCTTTTTACTACACACAATTTCCTCCTGGTTAACAGCTTGTTTTTGGTAGGTTTGTTTCTATTTGTATACAGTTTAAAGCTACATTCCTCTTTTTTTCTTTTTTTTTTTTCTTTTTCTGTCCAGCGATGTCTTTTAAGTATGTAAGACCAATTTGATTGGATCAGAAGTGAAAAAAACAACCTAGAAAGTTGTAATCAAGAAGTCTAACCTGAGGGAGTGAATTCTTGACCCTGCCATGGTTACGTCGAAACTGAATTTTCAGTAATTTCTTTTGTAATGGTGGCAACTATTGCAGACCAATTATATACCTACCAATGTTTCATCTACCAGAGTTTCCCTTCTTCCACTCCTGCAAAACTATACTCCTGTGGGCAGCTGCACATTCATCAGTGGGCACAAAACACATGCATAACTGGTCACAGAAATATAGCGCCTTCCACACACGCTTCCATTCAGACAACTTCACGTTTAAGAAGTTCAGGTCTTATGCTCGCCCAACTAAAATACTGGCATAGTGGAGACATTTTTGGTTCTTAATTAAATATGCTGTCCTGGAATGTTGGATGTGATGTTCTGTTATAGCCTTTTATATTTGTAGGTTTTTGCAGTTATCAATTTTGGGGCTATTAGAACATACAAATTAAAAATACAGTGTCTCCCTGGAATTTACTCCTTATAGCATCCTTTTGTTTACTTTTCATTTATCATAATAGTTTTTCAATATCTATATATCATAGGTAAATCCTGATTAAATGTGAGCTGTATTTATTTTTTTGATGCAGTCTACCCCTAGCTTTTTGTTTAACTCATTTAATGTTTGATGTATTTTATTGATATATATCACTTTTTATGGTGCTTTCTGTTTACCCAGCCAATCTATGTATGCTGTTCCCCCATCCCTTTCATAATCTCTTGGATTGTTTTCTAACCTTACAAACTTTTTATTTATTTTTTCTCAATGATTTTAAATGTTAGCCATTTCTGATTCTACTATTTTAATAATTACTATAGGAATAATGATATGCATATTGAAATCACTAAGGTTCAAAATTAGTCCACTTTTTTATCCTATTTAGGGTAGTGGGACTTGAGAATACCACATCCCTCTCCTCATTATCCGTCTTGGGAATTGAAGCGTTTCTGGCCTTATTTTGGAAAATTATGTTTTCCTTCCTTTCTCCTCTATTTTTGGAACTTAGAGTTAACCTGCATTAGGCCTTTCCACATTAACTTGATGCATTTATTCTTCTGTTTTTCATATTTTTGGCTTTCCATGATGAGTTTAAGAGCAATTTCTTCTCAGCACCCTCCATTTTTCTACTTTTCTCTTCAACTGAATGTAAACACATTCTTTCAACCTATTCCATTTTGTTTTTATTTCCAGTTACTGCATTTATCATTCCTAAAAGTTCTTGCTGATTATTTTTCAACTCTGCTTGGCCCTTTATCAAGATTACCTTTTGTTCTTGCAGCTATTTCAGGGAAGTTCCAAGCCTTATTTTTGTGGGTGTGTTTCTCTATCATGGTTGTTTCTATGCCAGGTAATATATGTAAAATATGATTGCTAAGAATATTAAGAAGCCTAAGATGATTATCCCTTCCTTTTTAGATTATATGCATTTCATCTTTCTGGTCTTGGGGTGTCTGTCAGACCAATATCACCTCATTTGAGTTGAGATTTCCTATACTGCCCAGACAGTGTGAAAATCCTTAGGTTTTAAGCCCTTAGGAAAATGGGATTGTTTTCAGCTCAGCTGTTTGTGAGGTTATAGGCCCTTTGGGGACCAGTTAATGGGGCAGGGTTTCCTTTTGGATTGACCTTTAGTCTGACACTTAAGCCTGGGTTTTGGTTTCTAATTCCATGTCCCTGAGAGTCATCAAAAAGAAAGCCAATAGTCTCAGGGCAGAAGGTAAAATTAATTGTCTTGCTCTGAGTTTCTTTTGCTCCTTGCTTTGAGTCCAGAATTTCCTTGCTGCCTTCTCACCCATTAGAGCCTTTCAGGAGGATTTTAATTAAGTATTTTCATATAGTGTTTTGGGTTGTTTTTCTAAAGCAGGAAGGTTGATTCAGACTAAATTTTGCCCACCATAACTAGAGCTTGTAACTTGGAGTTTGTTTTAATCGATGGGTCCCTTTGTTGAATTCAGTGTCTCTTTCATTCTCATTGTATTGGTTTTATGAGAAATGACTTTCAGGTTAGAGGATGTAGTGGTTTAGAGTGTGATGGGCTCTCTAGTTTATTTTGCAAAAGTAAATCAGGTTGCATGCCAGCCTTTTCGCATGCAGACCACTAGCAGGGCCACTTGAGGGCTTGAGGTAGAAACCAATGGTTATCTTCTGGTAGAATTATTATTTTCTGTATATAGTCTGTTTCCCTGAGGTTTATCTTATAGTCAGGCATACATACTCAGTACACAGACTCAAAATTTTAAAAGGAGTGATTCTTCTGTAAAGACTCACCTTTGAACATATATTTACTGATTGCTAGTGGGCACAATTCTACATGTCAAGGCTTATTATTAAAACTTTGCACAACTTTAAAGATTACTGCTTTCCTAAAGTGATACTGTCCATCTGTAGCCCTTCACTTTTAGAAATAGTGACAAACAAATGAAATGAAGTAACTTTTATACCAACAGTGTGAATTTTATTCTGGGCAACTTAGCTCTGTTTTCTTGCTTTATTGTTTGTTTTGTTTTTTTCTCCTTTGCATACTAAATCCATAATGTGCCTACAGAAGGGCTCCGGAAAACATGCAAAAGCCTTTGTACACATTCTAGTTGACATAGGTAATGTGAAGCATTTCTTCTACTCTTCTGAGTACTGATTTTCTTTTTCAGACAGATTCTTCAATTCTCTCTCTCTTTTTTTTTCCTCATAGAGGGCAAAACAGCAAACTTTAATTGGCATTCATTAATCCCTGTTTGGTGTTTTCAATTCCTGCAAACAAAGTCAAAGCATTGTCTTTTCCTTATCAGCTAGATCAACCTCTGCATTTTGTTATTGAGCAGATTTTTTTCCCTCAGACCTCCCTTACATCTGTACTATATATGCATTATATAAGAAAAGTATAACTGAGGGTATTGGGTGCCTTCTAACTTAACTGTCTTCTCAGTGGCTCCCATAAGGACCTGAAGGATGAGTCAGCTACACTGACCTAATAAAAAAATTAAATCCTTCTAAAGGTCTTCAAAAGGTGTTCTTAGATTTGAGATACTGGTCTTTGGATACATGAGTTGTCTTGACTTACCTGAACATTAGAGGATATCTACACCATTTGGAATACATGTAACACCAAAATTTTATAAAATCACGTACATATATAATTGGTACTTTGACTGTCAGTACACTTCCTAATGGCAAGGCAAAACTTTCAATCCTTCTAATTTCTGTGGCTTCTCACATCAAGCTCAGAGAGATTTAGCAGGCCATGACTTCCATTACCTTTTGATTTTGGATTAAGTGATACCTATCCAGTGTGTCAGATTATAGAAAATTGTTTTGGTCACTGCCAGACCCACTACTTTTTACTTTCAAGATTTTCATATTGTTCTTCTAAGAGCCGCATTATTCAAAGCTTTAGGTTGAGTTTGGTTTTTTCCTTCCCTCTGCATCAATTTCCCAGAAATTGATAAATTTATTGTCTGTGCTCTTATTCCATTCTATATAATTTCTTCCTTTTTTCTGGAGTCTCTTAGGTTGCTAGATTAATTATTCCTTGGTACTAAAATGGTGTTTTATTCTCTAACTCTAGTATTTTCTTTCCATTAAAAAAAAGTGGGGCCATGTATTCACATTAGTAGTTGAATCTTAATTGGCAATGGTTTGGGTAGGGAAGGGGTGATTCTTAAAGCATGCTTATTCTGTCCTAAATAAAACCTCTATGTACATGCAATGTAAGTGAGGTTGAGGACATTTAGAAAGGACACATCTCTTGTAAGTTTCCTTCCTTCCCTCCCTCAAAATGTACTTGCCTTGATGTCTTTGAGACCTTTTCAGTGAGTAAGCACCTCTGTGGAGTTATGTGATATCTTCAGAAGGGAGCATTATCCCAAGTGATATCTTTTTTTTTTTTTTCTTTTTTTACTTTCAATCTGCCTATATTTTTATGCTGAAATGAATTTTTGGTAAACAGAATATAAATGTATTGTGTTTTTTAATTTTTATGATTTCTTTTAGTTAGTATATTTAAACAATTTATATTTGGTGTTAATTATTTATATGTTACGGCTTTTCACTTTTTTTCCTGTTTGCTATTAGGGTTTTTTGTTTCTTTCTTTCTTTCTTTCTTTCTTTTTTTTTCTTCCTGCTGTGGGTTACTTGAAGACAATTTAGAAATCTGTTTTGATATACCTGTAATGTTTTTGAGTACATCTCTATATTCCTTTTTTAGTGGTTGTTCCAGATATTATATTGTACACACTTAATTTATTATGGTCTACTGACATCATCTTTTTGCCAGTTTAAATGAAATATAGAAACTTTACCTCATTTTACATCTCTTAGCATTTCCCTGCTTGTGATTATATTAAATATTTTCTCTACCTCATTTAGCAGTTTAGCATTATATAATTCTTAATTGTGTTATATTTAGTTTTCAAACTTCCATTGTTACTTATAAATTGTATTTTGGGCTGAAATTAAACATTTTTATGCTTCAAATTTTTTCCTTAGTTTCAAGTATGTTCACAATTGCTTACTTAAGCACTTTTCAGTGCCATCTTTAAAATCTTAGATAATCTTGACATCTCTAGTTGGCATTTATCTATTATCATTTTTTCATTCAGTTGAGAGCTTTACGTTTCTTGGCTTCGCAAGAGATTTTTGTACGTGTGAAATTTGGACATTTACAGTATTATATAATGAGAATTGAACCTTATTGAACTTCCTTCTGTTGTAGCTGTTTGACACCACTTCAGCAAGGGGAGGGGATATTCCACCAGAATTCCAAATTTCCTTCTTAGCTCCCTTTCATTCTCAAGGGGAGAGTGCTCCTCATTATTAATGACTATGCAAGTTCCCTGCAGAGTTGAAGGCAGGGTTGAAATCCAAGGTCTGTACTTAGCCTTCCTCGTACTACCCTAACAAAATGTTGGGTTGCTTTTTTATTGGCTGGTGCAGTGGAAGTCCACACAGTATTTGCTGGCCTGGCTGAGAGGACACCACAGTTTTTGGTTATGTTTGGCTTAAGTAGAGTGATTATTATTTAAAAACTTTCTGCCTTTGTCAGACACCCCTTTTCTGGTACTTTGGATAGAGAAAGCAGACTCTTTTAGGGGCATTTTTATCTGCGTGTATTTGCAATTCTGAGTTAGCAAGTTCTTCAGGCCCAAGTCTGTGATATATAAGGCAAAAAGAAAATCCAGGTATATACTCATAAACACATTGTTATGACAAATGTCAAAGACACACACAAGCACAATGTCACACTACTGTATACCCATACCTGCAAATAACAACAACATAAAGAAACTCCAGAGAACTCACCTCATCATTCCGTGGATCTTTAGATCCCCTGTTAATTAAACTATTTTCTCCACCTTTCAGATTCTTTTTGCATTTGTTTTATATATAACACCCAAGAATTTTTGCTGTACTTACAGGTAACATTAGGAATAGTATATCTACTTTATGCTATACACAGAATATTTGTGTTACTCTTCCTTTTGGGGCAAAGTTGGAACTTATTTTTACAGTTGAATGACTTTTAAACTAGTAAAAACTTAAATAAGAAGAATGCTTACAAAGATATACCTTGTTCTGCATCTCAGAGAATCTTAGAATATTTTCTAGATGAGACTGTTTTGTAACTGGCTTAGGTTAAAATCATGTTGTGTTATGCTTTAATGTATAAAGAAGTTGTAGGGGTAGGGAAGGCATATTCAAGTCAATCTGACCTGTTTATTTTCTACCTTTGCTTTTCTTACTCTTCTTTTTCTGACACTTTTTTCTATCCTTACCCTTTACATAATTTAGTACACAGCCTAACCATCTGATTACATCCCCTCATTTTCTCCCATGATTTTTTTCTTTTTGCCCCCATGTCCTCCATTTATCTAACTTACAATTCTTTATTACCTTTAGGCACCAAACTTTTAAGACATTTATTTATTTATGTTTAATATTTAACCATGTTAACTGAGCTTTATTCTGTCTAAATACAGTTATGAGAATTAAAAGTGACACATCAGGGGCATATGGACAGAGATAACGTTTGTAATGTGTCATGAAATGCTAGGGAGAAGTCAGGATTCCCTCAGTAGAGCAATTCAAGCACAATTTGAAACCATATGTATGTAGTGGAGGGTGGCAACCATAGGTTGCCAGCCTAAGGTCTCTGGATGTCCAAATCCATACCCCATCCCAACCCCAGCTATCTCAGAGGACTAACTGGATGAATCTTGTCCCTGTAATGCATTTCAGCATACTAGTTAGGAAACTGCCATAGATAAAGGATTGGCAAGTACACAGCAAGTTCTCTAAGGACCTGCCAGGCAAATCAGAAGATGAAAAAAGAAATTATAAAAGAGGCAAAGGAATAATCACTGCATTGCAATGAAATATAAGGGGAAAAATTTCTAAGGCAACCATCCAGATTGCCCAAAATATCCAAATTTGCATAATGACCAGCTCCCTGAAATGTAATAAGAGATTTTGCAGTTAGTGCTTGGAATGTAACCAATGAAAACTAATTTCAATAAGTTTCAAAATTCTTACCTCTCTAATAAATACTACTGTGACCAAACTTTCAAAGAAAATTTTCAGTGAAAGAAAAAGAGTGAGCTGCCATGAACAACATCTTCATCTACATAAAGACTCTGCAGGTTCCATGGTGAGTTGGCTACAAGGGTGAGTAGAACAGTGTGGACTGGGGGGAACTTTACCTGTGCTTCCCTGTCTGGAGTACCACCACAACACATGGCCATGACTAAATATTGTCAAGGGTGTCTAGAGGAACAGCCACAAAGTCCTGGTTGCCCAGGTATCCTGGCAGATTCATGCCTGTTCGTTCAGTAATGGCTGGCAAGCAGGCCCTCTGCTCAGATGCATTTAATTGTAGGTTGTATTAATTACGGCTTGCCTTGGGAAGGAGCGATGAATTAAGTGACTTCTATCCTGGCCCTCTCCATGACTTCACTTAGATGATTAAATTGAATATTCACAGAGTTTTTAAAATATATGTTCATTACTACTGATGATTTTTAGGGAACTGAGGGATGTTTAGAATGGGTTCTAATAGACTCTAAATTTCTGGAAAACAGAATTCACTTCATAATTTGGATTGACCCATTGTTCTTTATGTAAATTTAATAAATGTTTATTGACTTGGAAAAAATTCTCAATAAAGAGTGAAGTCCAACTATGGTAACAGTAAAGGATGTGAGATGTTGTTGAGTAATAAGAGTTTATTAAGTTAACATTTATTTACTGCTAGTTTAGTCAAAATTGAAAAATATGTTATCAGATAGGCACTGTGCTAAGCCTATGCCAATGTCCAAGATAGACAAGGAAAAGGAATTAAACAGGAAACATCTGGAAGAGGTGATATCTGTGCTTATACAACTAATGTAGTAGTGGAAACAGGCAAAGAGAGATTCTTCCCACTCCAAGAAAGTGCTGAGGCCAGTTATCTCTGAGATGGGAGTTGGCATGGCTGAAAATAGTTTGTCTCAATGCAGCTCCAGATGGAGCATGAAATAGAAAGCTATGAAACCACTAAGGTAAACAGATGCCAGATCTTCAAACGACTTGTTAACTATACTGAAGCTCATCAAATGCCAGCATAAGGATTTATGTCTGTCTTTAGATGGAACAAGAAAGCAACATGAAAGTGTGCATTAGAAAATACAGAGTGGACTCATGAAAGGAGGAAATAAAAGCACAAATAACCTAGGGTGCTTTGGGGACAGTAGAGCAAAAATAACCCTTTATAATACCTCTTGTAAAATATCACCATGTGCTGACAGTGATGCGATCTATGACTATGTCATATCATCTTTGTTATTCCAGTGATGATATAATTGTCCTCATGGTTACTGGGCGGACTAGAATATGCTATACATTTTCAAGTATAAAATGTATTTTTTAATGAAGGCAATCTTTGCCAACTAAAATCCAAGTATTCTTTTAAGTAACTGGTATAATGTAATGTAATTGATAAAACATTGAAGTAAATACTATTTACCTTTTCTAGATTTGATTTGTATCTGTCCCTTTTCCCATGCCATCCTAATTTAGACACCCATTCAATTTATCCTAGGCTATTTTAGAAATCATTTACTTCAGTAATTACTTAATCCCATTTCCCTCTTCCTTTGCTCTCATAATTTCTTTTTAAAAAAATGTTAATTAGATATAATTTACTTAGAAGGAGGCATGACTAATAACTAAAATTTTCGTATATTAAAAAATAGTAAAGTATTGAAATGAAGCATCTTGCATTGAAATGAAGCATCATTTTTCTCTTAATTATTTCAAAAAATAATGAAAATGAAACAATGAAAGTGAACATGTAAGTTTATTGTTCATGTAAGAGAATTGCAGGTATTTGTCGATATTTGCAAACATCTTTGTTATCCTGCATAATCTGGTAGTCCTTTCGTAGATCAGCTGTAATTAAGATGACGTTCATAAACTGAATATGGCTGGTAAGTTGCCCTTGAAAGAGATGCAGCTGATGTATCAGCTATCACTGGCACTGGAAACCGTGGGTTGCTTTCTGGTTGAAGATTAGAAAAAGGACCTTCATCGGCCGATATGTTGTGATATCTATTCGGAAAAGTAGAAGGCTCCACCATCAGTCCAAAATAATTGCTCTGTATAGGAGACAGGATGCGGTACTGAGAAGTAGAAGTTGTAGTTTTAATGAAGTTCACAACACGGCCATTTGCTTCAGTGTAGCTGCTTTGTGAGTGCATGTGGAAAGTGGTCAACTGATTAAAAATAGCATGTTGATCCACTGCAATTTGTTCTGTTCGTCTAACTGACATTGATGATGGAGGATAAAAATCACCTCTGACTGGGGTAGTTGTATCAGCAATTATGTGTCTGGTAGAGGGCTTTCTTATTAGAGGCATGTTTAAATTTGCAGAAGGTAAAAATGCACTTTCTCCTCTAGTGTCAGCCACAAAACCAGAATTATGATTATCCACATTACCCCCTGCTTTAAAGTGCTTCTTGTTGAAATCTTGAGCTAATGAAGATACCAGAGAAGCATTTTTAGTCCCAATTCTTCTTTTCATTCTTACTAAAAGTTGGGGACAGCCTCGTTTAAAGTTTGGATTATGATAGAACTGCAACTGAAACCAAAGGAGAAAGTTATTTAGTGACATTTTCAATTAAGATAAAAGAGAGCAACAAACCTAAACTATAAAATCTGATTTGTTTCATCACACAAAGTTAATGTCATCAAAAGTACACGTCCAATGTTAAGTATTTTTAAAAATTTACTTATTAGGAACAAACATTTCATTTTGGTCCTCAAATAATAATGTGTTGTATATTTACAGTAACAGTAAATACCAATTTAAGTGGCTTCAAGACTTGTATTTAAGTACAGTTCATTTATAATGTTCTAAGTTGCTAGGAAAGTTTCTTATAATCCCAATTGTTTTATGACCAAACTGTCTTCAATTAAAAAATAAATATTTTTAACATTATCTCATCTCATTTTCAAAGTCTATTTTTGCCCATATATATGAACTTATTTACTAGTGTACAAAATTAAATCTTACATATTCTACATAAAAGTAGTAACTGAAAATTTCTGAATACCTTGCTTAAAACAGAGACTTCTTTTTCTTCTGCCAGAAAGTCAGCTAGAGAAGCAGATCTTTGAAAATTCTGCCGCACTTTACTAAACCCATAAAGGTTAAGCTGTCTAACTAAACTTTTCATACTTCCAGTTTCAAATATTCTGAAAGGGGCCTTTCTTTCCAAAACTTCTTTCTTAAAGAGATCTTCATCAATCACTATAGAAGTTCCATTCTCATCCCACCAAATGGATTTAAATTGATCACTCCCAACTATTTTCCAGAGTTTTCTTGGAAATGTCAGAGAACGAAAATCATTATCTTCATCTGGTTCAGAGACACAATGTGTGTAACATGGCCTTTTTATCAAGGATTCTTCAGACAAAGTCTGAAAAGCATTTTCTTCAATCATAGACCTCAAGTCGAAGTCCCCAGAGAATGTTTGATCACACAATGGAGATCTGCTGGAGTTTCCTGAACCAACTGGTCCACCTTTAGGATACACATCTAGAATTTCTGAAGAAATGTTTGCCATCTCAAATAACTTTTTCTATAGCTACTTTTCTAATCTGCATGACTTTGAACACTGCAGCTTCAAATGTTGCTTTGGCAGGCCTGCACAGATAAACTGATAGGCCATCACAATGGTTCTCAACCTGAGTAGCTGTGACATCACAAAATGACTGGTCTCCTAGCAACCCAAGTATAACATTCAGCCAGTGTTTACTTCTGTTTGAAATTTATGCAGTTAAAATAAAATATGGGCTGGTTACATAAACACTAACCAAAAAATGAGATCTGCAAAATCTCATGCCTATAGAATCCTTTAAATCAATCAATAAATCTGTTTGGTTCTGGAAATAAAAGTGATTTTTCTCTTCTACACACGCAGTCTTGGTGCCAGTAGCAAATGGCCTGGTAAACGGACAATGCAAAAAAATGAGTAAAGCAAAATAAGTGATTAAATAGTTCTGTCAATTTGAATTTGAAATCTGTGCAGAATAGTTATACAAAATAAGCATAATCATAAGACCAAAAACAGGTTGCCAGGGGTTGGGAGGGGGAGATTGGGGAATACTATTTAAAGTGTATAGGATTTCCTTGTAGCATGATGATGATTTTGAGAATTAGAAAAGTATTTATTGTACAACATTCTGAAGATACTGTATGTTGCTGAATTTGATCTAATTCAGTACTTTAATCATATACTTTAAAATTATTATTTTTCTATTTTTTTAATTCAGTTCTTAAAAAATGACATGGATCTGTTATCACTGAATAAAATAATCTGTTGTTACTAATTAAAATAATTTCGGAATATAAACTTACTTATCCATGTATCCTAGATAAGTAGTCTGTGTGTTAAACAGTATTCAAAACATTGTCATAGTCATATTAGTGGAATAAATATACTTCTGTTTAGTACCTCTGTAAATATCTGAGAAATCATGAAGTAAAAGACATTGAAAGAAAGTAGGATATCTACCTGTAAGGAGATCCTAAAGAGTGGGAGTAGAAGTTAACAAAGCAGTGTTATAAGTAAACTAAGTTTGTAATGTGTCTCTAAGAGAGTAATTACATTTGTTACAAAAGACAAAAGATTTATATTAAAAGATTATATAGAATAATGTATGTATGAATATTTATAACACCATTGCTCACAATACCCAAAGAGCAGAAACAACCCAAATGCCTATCAACTGATGAATAATCAAAATATGTTTATCTATATACGATAGAACATTTTTTGACCATAAAAAGGAAAAATGTATTGATATACTATACAAGGTGGATAAACTTTGAAAAATACGGTATTTGAAAGAAATGACTTACAGAATATTACACATTCTGTGATTCTGTTTAAATAAAATGTTCAGAATAGGCAAATGCACAGATACAGAAAATGTATTAGTGGTAAGGTTGGAAAGCTTGGGAATAAAAATGGGATGACTGGTAACGGGAAGAGTTTCTCTTTTTGGAGATATGAAGAAAATTTTAAAGTGACTATGGTACTGGCTGTGTAGCTTTGAAATACTAAAAACCACTGAATTTTCACTTTCATAGGTTGGATATAAGTTATGTAAATTTTATCTCAGTAAATCTAACAAAAATATTGTGGACAAATAGAGAAATAAAAATGTTAATTATATTCAATATTTGTGATGTGAAGGAAACTTTACTTTCAAACTTATATAATTATTAGTCAGTAGCTGCATAATTTCTGGACAAAAATGATTTTATTTTTAATAAATATTTAAAATATAAATCTGATCCCTGATAACACTTCTGGTTAAAAACCTTAACTTACATGAGGCATACAACAGAAAGTCAAGGAGTCTTTAAATTTACTTGAAGCTTTATATTTTTCCTCCTCTTATTTTTTCAGCCATGTACATGTCTCTACTTGTTCCCTCACAATTAATTTCAATGACTTGCTTTAATTTTTTTCATATCATATTTATTTTCTAATCTGTTTTATCAGCAAAGATTTGAGCTTTATAAGATATAGAGAACAGATTTGGGTGATTAAACATTCGAAAGGGATTTATAGAAGTAAGTAAAGATTTAATAAGAATTTCCATGTTTTTAAATTAGCTGAGAGTTTGTAATTTCATATGGGAAGAAAAATTAATCTAATATTTAGCAGAATTTCCTAGGAGGATTAGATGTTTATCTAAGGTTGATAACTGTTAATTTATAGAGCTGTCATTGGCATTGAGTATTCTTCTGGAGATTAGATCAACAATACATATTGAATAGTTATAAAATTAAGAATTCAAGAGGTAGAAGAATTTTAATTGATGAATACAAAGCATTATGAAGAGTCTATTAGTTACAGAAAGAGGCATGATTTTTGCATTTGCATAAATAATCTTTGGTGGCATGTATGTTGGCCTAGGTAAATGCAGTCCATGCAATGAATTTGCATCATTGTTGAGGTATCCCAAGTTTAGGATATCCTGGTATTTTAAATCCTGCAAACCTGACCATCCTCCATCCAAGGAGATATTGTCTTTATTCCATAATGTTTGTTGTTTAAACCTTGAAAATAGTTTAGAACAAAGGCTATCAGTCACAAAATACTACCAATGTACAGAATATGCATGCATATATATTTTTTTCTATTTATATGTTTTTAGAAGACATATAAGGGCTTGAGGAACGGAAGGAGGTATTGATTGCTAATATGTACAGAGTAGTGTGTTTTTTTTAGGGTGGTACAAATTTTTTATGTTTAGATAATGTTGATTATTACACATCTTTGCAAATAAATACTCTGGAAATTGCTAAATGTGCAATTTTAAAAGGTGAATTTTATGGTATGTGAATTATATCTCGATAAAGAAACAAGATGTTTGCTTGTGGGAAGATAGGTTTTGAAGGAAGTGATGTTCTTAAAGGTCAGTTTTCATTTTTTTCCATTCTTTTCTTTAATTCATTCAGCATATGCTTATTAAGATATTACAACATGTCAGGTATTGTTTTTGGAAATTCAGAGAACAAAACAGACAAAAATCCATATATGTATGAAGCTTAAATTGTTGCCTTAGTAGGGAATATTGTCAATAATTCATGAACTCTTTAAAGTTAGAAGGATAAGGTTTGAAGCATGAAGAGGATGCTTATTGTAGGCTTAAATAAAATTTGAACAAACTTCTGCAAGGGTGACTATAGCAGGACATCTAAAGCTGGAGTGTATCTAGCATGTAAGGACCATTAGAAAGAAAATAGTAGAAAAATATCTGAAAGACATGTGGAAAATTCTATATTGTCTTGTGGTACTTTGTAAAGAGCTTGCCTTTGGCTTAGTGAGAGGGGAAGGAAGCAGATCACTGAAGAGATTGTTTAGGGTTTTTTTGGTCTTTTTTTTTTACTTTTCTTATTGATTTATAATCATTTTAAAATGCTGTGTCAAATTCCAGTGTAGAGCACAATTTTTCAATTATACATGAACATATATATATATTCATTGTCACATTCCTTTCTCTGTGAGCTTACCATAAGATCTTGTATATATTTCCCTGAGCTATACAGTATAATCTTGTTTATCTATTCTACAATTTTGAAATCCCAGTCTATCTCTTCCCACTCCCTGCCCCCTTGGCAACCACAAGTTTGTATTCTATCTCTGTGAGTCTGTTTCTTGTTTGTGTTTATGGTTTGTTTGTTTGCTTGTTTTTCAGATTCCACATATGAGCGATCTCATATGGTATTTTTCTTTCTCTTTCTGGCTTACTTCAGTTAGAATGACATTCTCCAGGAGCATCCATGTTGCTACAAATGGCGTTATGTTGTCAGTTTTTATGGCTGAATACTATTCCATTGTATAAATATACACACCTCTTCTTTATCCAGTCATCTGTCATTGGACATTTAGGCTGTTTCCATGTCTTGGCTATTGTAAATAGTGCTGCTATGAACATTGGGGAACAGGTGTCATCCTGAATTAGGGTTCCTTCTGGATATATTCCCAGGAGCAGAATTCCTGGGTCATATGTTAAGTGTATTCCTAGTCTTTTGAGGAATCTCCATACTGTTTTCCACAGTGGCCACAACACACTGCATTCCCACCAGCAGTTGTAGGAGTGTTCCCCGTTCTCCACAGCCTCTGCAGCATTTGTCATTTGTGGACTTTTCAATGATGGCCATTCTGACTGGTGTGAGGTGATAGCTCATTGTAGTTTTGATTTGCATTTCTCTGATAATTAGTGATACTGAGCATTTTTTCATGTGCCTATTGATCAGTTGTATGTCTTCCTTGGAGAATTGCTTGTTTAGGTCTTCTGCCAGTTTTTGGATTGGGTTGTTTATTTTTTTCTTATTGAGTCGTATGAGCTGCTTGTATATTCTGGAGATCAAGCTTTTCTTGGTTTCATCATCTTTTTGTTTTACTTATGGTTTCCTTTGCTGTGCAGAAGCCTCTAAGTTTCAATTTGTGTTTTTTGTTTTTCTAGCCTTATGTTAGTGTGTTCACATATGATGTATGGACCTTCTCCATACCTCACCAGTGAAAGACCACTGGGTAGGTATAAAAGCAGTAGCTGAGTAGGTTATAACATCTCTGGTTGTGGGAGGATGAAACAGCAGTTCCTGCTTCAAGAATCTATGTGATTTGTGTCAGCTGAGATTAGTGTCAGAGAAGATTGTTGGGGTCTTTAGTGGCCAAGGCTACAAGTGTCTTTGGCAGTGTCAAGAGCTTCTAGGTTTCCTTACTCCTATTTTCCTTTACTGGGGAAGTTGTGGCTGAGGGGTTTCCTCTTGCTGTTGGGTTGAGTACACAGATATACCCACTGTGGTGGTGGCCCTTGCATCTGAGACTTGAGCTGTTACTGAGTAAAGTGCCAAGCCAGGGTCCAGAGCATGCATGCACTTGTGCACGGTGAGTGATTATTCTGGCTTCAAAGAATGAGGGTGCAGCATTGACTCCAGGAATGGAGTGGTATATAGCAACAGCTCTGGCTCAGTTATGCATTTACACTGGGATTAGGAGGACAATACTAAGCAGCAGTTTTGGACCCAAAGTATAAATTTGGAGTGCCCATGAGGGCAGGGTTAGGTGGGAATGCAATAGCAGTTACTTCTCCAGGGGGCATATAGTAATCATTCCTTCTCTCAGGAGAACAGCAGTGAGAGTTCATTCAGTGGGGCAGAGGTTGGGGCAATCAAGTAGACTGTAAGCAGATTTGTCTTCTCTGTCCAGCCATGGGGCCCTCAGTAGTGAAAGCTGTGGTTGTCTATGCTGGTGACAAGGGCTGCTGGCATCTTCCCACAATCATTTTCCCTCTGAGAGTAACTTGCACCAGACTATAGTATGGAGTGATGCAATTTAAATGCTTGTTATTCTTTTCTATGCATGTATTCTAGATTTTTGTGCTTCTCAGGGTTTCTACAGCTTTCTTATTGTGCTCCAATAAGGGCACAGAGTACTTCCAGAGTTGTTTTAATTAGATGGTTTTTTGTTGTTGTTGTCTTTGTTGTTGTTGCTGTGATTGAAGTTACTGTATTCTTTAACTCCAACATTTCTGTTTGATTCTTTTAGATATATTCTGTCTCTTTGTTGATGGTCTCATTTTGTTCATAAATCATTTCCCTAAGCTGCTTGAGGACCTTTCCAATCAATGGTTACTTTAAATTCTTTGTTAGATAATTCATATATCTCATTTTTTAAGTGTTAGTTTTCTGGAGATTTACTTTGTTACTTAATTGTGCTATATTTCCTTGTTTTGCTTTGTGTGCTTTGTAAGTTTGTGTTGGAATTCATGCATTTGATTTTTTAAAAAAGCAAAATAATACAACTCCTTGTCTGTGTCAAATGTCTTTGCATAGGGAAATATCTTCACCAGCCCGCCAGACTATAGATTCTGGGGGCCTATCAAATTTTTCCATTGTATATCTTTCCTCTGGAGTTGTGCATCCAAATTCCTAATCACAGAAATTTGCTTGCTTCGTTTTAAAGCACTTACAATCTCTTACTTTCTCTAGTGTCTGTTTGTGGCTCCACAGTTTCTTTAGAGCTTCTGTAAACCACCCAGCTTTCCTTTGTTGTCAGCTGCCTCTCTTCTCAAGACCATCCCCAGCCCATGTCAGTGCTTAGATCTGGCAAGACAGATACCAGTCCCTTGGGCAACCACTCTAAAATCTGAAAATTTTGATGCAGGTTCTAACTCTCTCCTTCTCTAGGAATAAGTTCAGACTTTTTACCCACTTCTTTCATGCTGAGTCTGGGTATGAGAAATATGGCAAGAGAGAACACCAAAGTGTAAGCTTTCTTTTCAGTGGCCAGCAACCTAGAATGCTTTTCTATCAGCACTTGACTTCAGGAAAGACAGAAACCAATCCCTCATGCAGCAACACCCACCCCTCCAAAAACTCCCAGAATGTCAAATGTGTATCTTATCTTTTCTTTCCCTCCTGGGGGAGAAACTGTGGGCTGGGTTTTCCTCCACATTGTGCCACCACAGTAAGCTGAAGGATGAAAATATGGTAAGTACTACAAATTTTCCTACCATGTTTGACATGGCTGTTTTTGTGCTCACAGGCACTGGGGTCTGGGATTTCTTTTCTGCCATCCTACTTATGTTAATCAAAATAGAGTTATTTTAAGTAGTAGATGAACTAACATATATCAAATGTTTGGAACATTTCTAGGACAGACTAAGTACAATAACAATGTTTAATATTGTTGTTATACAGTATTGTTTCTAATATGTTTGAAGTGCTGCCTTTTTAGGTTTTAATGTTCATCCGCAAAATATAACAGAGCTCGTTCTGGCCCTGAACTGACGATACTGGTGGGGAAGGAGGCAAATAAGCTAGGCAAAATTGCCAAATCTTGAAGGATTTTTCCAGCTGCACAGTTCTGTTACCTTTCAAAGTCCTTTATTGTGCCTCTTCCATGTCATTGACCCTCTGGTGTCCTCTTTTCTTCTTGTAGAACTTTTCTTCTGTGGGATCTGTGTTTTCTCCCAATATATGATAAACTCCAGCAGCCTTTTTCCAACCACAATTGTGAAGACCACAGCCTTATAGAGGTAGGACAATGAAAACTCAGTATACTTGCTGTCATGGCAAGCTTACTAGGAGCAAGAAATCCACTTCTGTATAGGTAGAGTTGCCTGTCCCCTCTCCATTTTCCAAAGTTTACAGCCCTTATAAGTGTTCCAGATCTCTGGAAGATATCCCATGTCTGACAAATGCCTTCGTATTTCTTACTGTAATGGGCTTTGAGCTTGTTTGTGGGGAAAGAAAAGACCAGGCCAAGTAGAGACTACTTTCTACTCTGGTCCAGAGAAGCACCAGGAGTTGGATAACAACATCTCTGGGCTCAGGGAAAACAAAGAATTTTGATAATCAAAAATGCCTTAGAAGCCTCTCCTAGGCTGTGGCGAAAAGGAAACCCTGCTACACTGCTGGTGGGAATGCAGTTTGGTGCAGCCACTGTGGAAAACAGTATGGAGATTCTTCAAAAGATTAGGAATACACCTATCCTATGATCCAGCAATCCCACTGCTGGGCATATATCCACAGGGAAGCTTAATTCTAAAAGACACATGCACCCCAATGTTCACAGCAGCACTATTTACAATAGCCAAGACACAGAAACAGCCTAAGTGTCCATCAACAGATGACTGGATAAAGAAGAGGTGGTATATTTATACAATGAAATACTATTCAGCCATAAAAACAGACAACATAACGCCATTTGCAGCAACACGGATGTCCCTGGATAATGTCATTCTGAGTGAGATAAACCAGAAAGAGAAATAAAAATACCATATGAGATCGCTCATATGTGGAATCTAAATACAAAACAAAATGAAACAAAACAAAACATAAATGCAGATCAGAAACAGACTCATAGACATAGAGTGCAAACTTGTGGGAAGGGACAGACTGGGATTTCAAAATGTAGAATAAATAAACAAGATTATACTGTATAGCACAGGGAAATATATACAAGGTCTTGTGGTAGCTCACAGAGGAAAAAAAAATGTGACAATGAATGTGTATATGTTCATGTATGGATTGTGCTCTTCACTGGAATTTGACACAACATTGTGGAATGATTTTAAGTCAATAAAAAAAATGAAAAAGAAGGAGGAGGAGGAGGAGAAGAAATCCTCTCCTTCAAGTGCCTTTACTCTTTCTTACCCTCCACTTTCTGCAGAGATGCCAGAGGCTGGTACATCATGGTAGCAGCAGTGAAGGTAGCTGGGTAGTAAAAAGGAGGGCCTTACCAGCTCTCACCAGCTGTATTAGGACAATGGAGTATGAAAGATTGTGAATTATCTGCTTCCATCCCTATCAAACACTTGGTTTGTCACCAGGTGAAAATTGATCCAGGAGGATAATAGAGGGAAAGTTCTAAGGGAGAAAACAGCACAACTGATGATTGATTTCCATTCCCTAGATCTACTCATTTATTACTTAAAACCATGAGTTAATCTACTTCCAATTTATGAACATAAATGTGGAGTATCTCTCCATTTATTTAAATCTTCTCTAGGTTTTGTCAGTTATGTTTTGTAGTTTTTATAGTGTGGACTTGCATGTCTTTTGCTAATTATATAAAAGAATTTCACATTTTAAATGTTACTTGGATGATACTTTCAACTTTCATTTTCTAAATGTATGATACTAGTATATAGACTTCAATTATTTTTGTAGGTTGCCTTTATATCTTGTGACACTGCTTGTGATTACTTTTAATTGTAAATTTTTTTTAAATTCCTGGATATTTTATATATAAACTGTCAAGTTCTCTGCAAATAGACTGTTTCACTTCTGTTCTAGTTGCTACAACTTTTCTTTTTCCTGACTTATTGTACTTTTATGTATGTGTTGTGTTGTGTATGTGTGTATCTTTTTCCTTTTTCTGTCTTGCTATATTTCACTACATTTAAGGCGTTGTTTAGGACAAGTGAAAAGACCCTATAGTTTTTCAATAACCACCTTAAGTGCCATTAGAATCAAGGTAATCTCATGACATGAATTGGGAAGCTATTTTTTTTTTCTGGAATAACTTTGGAAGAATTATCTGTTTCTTAAGAGCTTGCTAAAACTCCCATATGAAAATTCGTTAGCCTAGTATTTTTTTTAATTACTTGTTTTATCTTCAAAGTTGACACTTCATGTTTTTCAAATATGCTTCATAGACATGTTCTCTAAAAGATGTTTGAAGAACTCTGTGGATGTCTGTTTGCCTAAAGTGCCAGGACATGGATTACTCTTTGTTTCCCCATAAGAAAAGCAGCAAATGACTTCTCTGAGTTGATACTATTGCAGGGATCTCTCGATTCCCATGCTTTAACTGTGATTGATGGCTTTACCTTACCAGATGAGCCTGTCATTACTTCCCTGTCCTTGGGCTCTGGTACTAAGCTGGATCTCCCTGACTTCTATATTCTTGTCTCTATACTTTTTGAGGTCACTGGCCACCACCTCTTTCCCTTCTTTCCTGTTGTTCATTTTAGATTCGTGGTCCTCTGCAACCCCTGACTGCCTGTTTCCAACCAATTTGAGAGGCACCTGAGATACTATATCACCATGAAGAGCTGCTCTGGGAAGCCAAGCCTGGGCATTCCCAATGGTGACAGAGCTCCAAAGCAGAAAGAAAAGATCCCCTTAGACATCTCCTTTGTCTCCAAGATGTAGTAAATTCCCCCATTGTATAGTTAGCCCTAACTAATCTTAGGGATAAGGCAGGATGCTCACCATCAGGGAGTTCACATCTGATGGGAATCTAAAACTTGTTTTAGGGGAATCTCTGCTGGGGAACATGGTAGGCTTGGGGGGTCACTGGCAGTAAAAGAATTTACCAGAGACAAATAAAGAAGCAAAGAAAACAAATTTAAGAAACAAAGGAAATCTGGTGGTAGAGAGTTGGATTACCCTGTGCCTAACAAAATGGAGTTTGAAGCCATTAGCAGATACAGCAGCCCAGAGAATCCAGCTCTCTTCCCTCATTTGGCTGTTGGCTATTGGTATGTTCTTCACTGTTTGGTTCTTCTTCTACGTGTTCATCTCCACCAAGTACACCTGGGGTTCCTACAAGGATATCCTCATCTCTCTGGTGGCTTCATTCTTCATGGGTTTTGGAGCCCTCATCCTGCTGCTCTGGGTTAGCATCTGTGTATGAGTGCCCAAGGGTTCAAGCCAGGTGGCTTCACTGAATCGTTGCTTTTGTAAGTTAATTTATTTTACTATTGCTTGATGTATTCCACTTGCTTCTCACAATAAAGGCAGGTGCATGGCAGCCAAAAGGAAGGAAGGAAGAAAAAGGTAGGAAGGAAGGAAGGAAGGTAGGAAGGGAAGAAAGAAGGAAAAAGAAAAGAAAAAAAAAGGAAGAGAGGAAGGAAGAAAGAAGGAAGAAAGGAAGGAAGAGAAAGAAAGGGAAAGAAAGGAAGGAAGGAAGAAAAGAAGGAGGGAGGGAGGAAAAACAAAGGAAAAGTTTGATACACTGTTATAGGCAACAGCAGACCTCACAGATGAGAGGCGCTTGTGTAAGCACTGAGGGTGAATGTGCAGGGTCTTTTATTGGGGAAAAGGGACTGTGAACATAAGGTGTAGGGGCCCAAATGATCAATTTGTACAAAGGACCTGACTAGTTGTAAATGAGGTAAGACTTGTTCCTCTCAGTAATGGAATTTATGACTGATAAAGGCTGATAAGGGCAGAATGTATACTGAGACTAGCCATTTCATGGGGGCAGTTAGTTTTGTTAGGGTAAACACACATCAAGGGAAGATGTTTTTATCTTGAAGAAACGCAGGCATACAGAGTCCTGAGTTGAGCAGTGGAGGTTAAATATGTCAGTTGGCTTCAGGTATATGGAGAGCCCTGTAGTGGGGGTTTTATGACTTTAGAGAGACTTCAAAGAGACTACACATAGCACCAGCTGGCTCCACAATCTCCACTGAGGGAAGCAACTGGACCGTGGTACAAGCAAGCAGACAGAAATTCTACCAAGCAGGGTTGGAAGGGACCTCTGCAACACCAACTCAGGGATGGGAGTTGCAGAGTGTGAGCTGCCTGCTACCCACAGGAGTATCTAATTCAAAGGCCACTATGGCTGACATTTAGCTTTGATGAGTGCACCATGAAATGAGAGCAGCCAAATTCCCCAGTGGCAGCTGTTCTGCTGTTTCTAGAGGACTGGGTGAACATCAGGTGGACCCATGTGAAGACAGGGAGTGGGCAATAAATTACCTTAATATATGAGGTGGGAGGGGTATATACCAAGGCCTGACCTGCTTAGTCCTTGAATGGGTGGGCAGGGCAACCAAGAACCCAGGAACAAGTTTTACATACCCACATTTTGGTAGCAGGGCCCAGACTTTACCGGGAAACAGTAGAAGGTGTGTAGTCTTACGAGTCTTGTGGAATAGTTGTGAGTGTTAGTAGCTGGGCTGATGAGGGAGGAGGAAATAAACAACATAGAAGGCAGTGTATAGTATATAAACTCCAAGCAGTCATCTCAAGGAGGATTTAACTGTCAGGTGGCCTTTTCTTCTACCCTCATCCTGCTATTGCCACCAATCTCTTCCTACCCAACTCTCAAAGATACTTCCCGAAAGGTATTCTTTGCAGAATTTGTAGCCCCAGTTTTATTTTAGAGCCTTCCCTAGAGAAAAAGAAGTCCTAGAGAATTTTTAAATCTCATTTTTCCTACAGTCATTTATGTCATAAGTATCAACTTATCGCTGACCTAGCCACAGAACCTCTTCCTTTACTGGTTGCTGACATCTTTCCTACCCTATTTTCCTTCATGTTATCCTCTCCTTTCCACTTTCCTACTTTTCTCTTGTTTCTTTGTCATACAGTCTCTCATGATGAGCTACATTAAAACTCCAAGAGGGCCTCCTTACCTCCCCACCCCAGATTCCGATCCTTCTTACCTTACTCTACCCCCAGAAATTCTCTACTCAGCTCTCCTCTGAAATCTGCTGGCTACGTATATTGCAGCAGAGAAATTTTTCAAGTCTGGCCTGACTGTCTGGTAACAGTCACACTATAATTGATTGCTGATGCCAGATGAGGACTTACTACATGACTGGTCACATGTTAGGTCTGAGTTAATCTTTACAGCAGCCCTACAAGAAATGTACTCTTTATATCCCCATCGTGCATATAAGGAAACTAATTCTATAGCAGTGAAATGACTTGTCCTATGTCTCACAGCCATTGAATTACTGTAGGTGGGCACACTTAAAGTCAGAATCTATGTAGCTGGACCATAGAGCT
>NW_022587877.1:0-39363 GCF_009834535.1 Camelus ferus | reverse complement strand
TCCTACCAGATTTCTGGCGTCTTTATCTTTTGAAGAGGGCGATGTTCTGTCGGAGTTCCACAGTGCTCTGGTTGGCTGAGTGGGTCTGTAGATGTGGGTCTTGGTGTATATGTGGGAGAGGGTGACCTGCGAGCTTCATTCTACTCCACCATCTTCTCCGTCTCCCCTCAGTATTTTCTTCATCCACAAATACGTGTACCACACAGTAGTAACGATAAATCTCAGTCTTTGTTTTCTTTGGTCTTAGAGAGTCAGATAAATCGATAGCAAAGATAAAAATGTCTTAGTGCGCTATAATATAGTATTTCCTTTATTTTAATGACAGGATTTATTTAAAGAGCTTAGATGTAACATCCTTGAATTTATGGCATCATTAAGCGTCTGAAGCTGTTACATTTTAAAAACTTCATTTCATGCGAGATGTTATCCGTTAGAGAAGTGCTCCTGAATTTGAGGGGTTGCTGTCATCTCAGAGGAGTCCCTAAAAATTGTCAACATTCTGCAGTATTGCCATCATGACAAGAACCCAGACAGATGAAATTTGGAAAGCCCTGTGGCTTCCTAGTGCACAGACAGAAAATGGTATTTCAGAGGGAAAAAGCCTGAATTACAGAAAATGATAAATGAAATGGTCTAACATGCATTTCCCTTACAAAGAACTAATACTTCTTTGGTTGATAATAACATCTGTCAATAATTATGAAAAGAGCTGACAGATGCATAGTACTTACTATTAGCCAGGGCTGTTCTAACATTGACACAGATTCATTAATCCCCATAGCAACTCTACGAGGTGGGTACTATTATTATCCCCATTTTATTGATGAGGAACTTGATAAACACAGTGGCTAAATGACTTTTACAAGGTCGACAGCGAGAAACCAGCACAGGTGTTCCAGCCTGAGTCTTCGCTCTTGGCCACTTCTCTTTTTTTTTTTTTTTTTTGTGGCGGGGAGATAATAAGGTAATTATGGTGGGGGGGTGGGGAGGTAATTAGGGTTATTGGTTTATTTTAGAGGAGGTGTTGGGGGCTGAACCCAGGACCTTATGCGTGCTAAGCATGCACACCATCACTTGAGCTGTACCCTCCCCTCTCGAGTCTATGCTCTTAGCTGCTAATCCGCACTGCCCCACATGGTAACTCTGGGGGAACTACACTTCATCCATTCACTTGTTAAACTCAGCCTTCCCGGTGCCTGGGATTTAGCAGTGAACAAAACAACATGGTTCTTGCCCTAAGTGAGCGTCTCGCCTCCTGACATATTGTCTTCATTTTACCCAGGAAGAAACAAGGTCAAGAACATTAGCCTTTTCCTGTTAACACCGGAGGATACATGACGTGCTTTATTTCATTTCTGCCATTTGACTTACACCATGGGGAGGGAAAGCTGCCTTGCAGATCCCAGAGCTCACAAGCCTGTTAATCCCGAAATTTTTTTTAACACTATCCCTTAGTTGATACTTGATCTGAGAAAGGATGAAGTAAACCTAAAAAGATTCTAAGAGAGTGTGTGGTTTATACAGGGTAACTAACCAGCCACTGTTTATTATCCTAACAGGAATCTCTAGGCATATTTCTTTTCTTTCTCTTTTTTTCTTTTTATGGGCAGCTTTTAAAAACCAAACCAAACCAACCAAACCAAATCACTGATAATTCAACAGCAGGCTCTAAATCACCCCCAAGACAGCTGCTAAACTCGGTTTAGACTTACAATGCAGCTTCTGGTGGCTGGATTGAAGAATGTATCTCTATCCTGAATATAAAAGTCATTCACGCAGCTCTTCTCAAATAGGGAAATGAAAAACTCTTGCTCCAGCTTGATGATACTTTCATCCACTTGGGGGACTTTCAGATAACAGCTGAAATTATCAAAGGCTGAGGACCGGGTTTTCAGATCATTGGGCTTCAGAGGCAATTTTATGTGCAGTATCTCAACGTATGTACAGAGCACCTCCCACAGGGTGTGTACTTTTGCAAATACAAGCTTGTCATCCAAAACCTATATTGGGAGAATGAAAACACAAACCAGGAAACTAACTATTTTCACATTTTTAGTACACAGGTTTTTCTTACGTTGCTGGTAGTTAAAGCACTTGTGCAAACACACACACATATGACACTGGTAAAAGTGAAGATATAATAAAAGTAGATTTGCAAACCATCATACATATTTGCCTTAAAGATAATTTCTTTGTTGAAATTACTGAAAAGTTATTTAAAATCCTTGCAGTTCATTCATAAAATAACCAATGTTTTAGATGAAGAAAAGCAAACTTCTTAATTTTTAGTCCAAATTAGTAACTAAAAATAGAAACACCAAAATATTCTTTGCAGTGGTATTGTAATGACAATTTTTTAAATTTCTGAAACCTAGGACTAATTACATATCTGTTCAATATAGTGTTAAACGGCCATTAAAAGGGATTTAAAAGAATTATATTTATTGATATGGAATATATAATAAAAGGAAAAAGCAAAAAAATATGAAATAATAATTTTCCTTCTTGGAAGGGAAAAATATCTACATTTGAATAAAAAAAGTTTAGAAGGATTTTAAGATTCTTAATGTATAATTAAGGTACAGATGATTTTTAATTCCACTGTTCTTTCATTTTCAATTTCTGGGGGTAAATTTTTATAATAAAAAAATCTTTAAAAAGGTTCTTGCATAATTAATAGATATATTTATGACTACATTCTCTGGCTATTAGAAAAGATCTCCTAGCTTTGGATCTGAAACATACATTCCATAATGCAGATTCTGACTTACTCGCCTCCCAGCCCACAGCAAAGGCACGGCTAGTGTGACATGTTTCAAATACCATTCCAGGTAATATGCATGCTCCCAACCAATGGCTGCAAAGGGACTGACACTGATCTGGTTGCTCCCAGCTGCAGACCATCATAGATGATGTTGGATTCATAGGCTCATGTTTTCTCTGTCAAAAGAAACCAGAAAATGTTAGGCTTTTACTTTCACCAAGGGAACAAGTAGTTGTTTGATTTTTTTATGCAAAAATAACAACAAACCAATTTGAACCTGATGAAAAGACATTTGCTCAAAACAGCACAGTAGCAATGAAGGTGCTCTGGCAGGCAGAGATTTGTTGGATTCCTGTGAGTGCTGGACTCCCACATGGAATTCCCTTGGCACTCCAGAAGGCCTGTGGTTGTCCCCATGTGTTTGTGGCCATATGTGGAGCACAAAACTCTCTGGCTTTGCCACAATTTCAAAGCCTTTTTTGGCTTTTGAAAAGTTTTGGACTCAAATGGAGTTTTCTTGAGTCCACTCACTGATGTCATTCACCAGAGTTATAGTCCAGATCTGACATTCTAGACTCTTAAAATCTTGCAGACATTCAAATGGTTCAGGTTTGGATGTATTTACCTCTGCAGGCCTGGACCAAATTCGATAAAGCCACCCGGACAAGTTCAGCAAAATGTAAAGAAATTTTTCTCTCTGCAAGTCTGAAATGTCTGTGAAGCTATAAAAACTTCTGCATCTACAAAAATAGAGAACCAACTCATCAGTAACATATCTATCCATAATGCATGGCCATTTAAAAAAAATACTGTATTAACTGCTATTAAATTCTATCTGGCTTTTGCCAAATTGTGTCCTAAACTGTAAGGAAAGTATATAAATGTAGAGAATTTTTGACCTTTTAAGAGAAAAAGGAACCCTCCTACTCAGTTGGTGGGAATGTAAATTGGTGCAGCCACTATGGAGGACAGTATAGAGGTTCCTTAAGAAACTAAAAATAGATTTCCATGTCATCCAGCAATCCCATTCATGGGTATATGTCTGGAGAAGAATATAATTCAAAAAGACACATGCACCCCAATGTTCACAGCAGCACTATTTACAATAGCCAAGACACTGAAACAACCCAAATGTTCACTGAGAGATGACTGGATAATGAAGGTGTGGTATATTATATAAATATGTATATATACATATATATAAACACACATATATACCCACGCACACACACACACAATGGAATACTGCTCACCCATAAAAGATAAAATAATGCCATTTGCAATAACATGGATGGACCTACAGGGTATTATGCTAAGTGAAATAAGTCAGAGAAAGAAAAACAATTATTCTATGTATTAACTTATATGTATATCTAAAAAATAAAACAAATTAATGACTATAATAAAACAGAAATATACTCACAGGTACACAGAACAGACTGGTGGTTACCAATGAGGAGAAGGAGGAGAGGGGAGGCAGGAAGGGAGTAGGGGATTGAGAGGTAAAAATTACTACGTATATAATGGATAGGTTACAGGGCTGCATCATACAGCACAGGGAAATATAGCCATTATTTTATGGTGACTTTAAATGGAATATAATCTATAAAAATGTTGAGCCTCTGTGTTGTACACCTGAAAATACTAGGATGTAAATCAACTACTCAATTACAAAATTTTTAATCAAAGTTTTCTTTTCATATTATTTGCAATAATTTACAAGCCAGCACTGTCAATAGAAACATAGTGCAAATCACAATTTCCAATAATCCCATTTGGAAAATAAAAAGGAACAAGTGAAATTAATTCCTGTAATAATTATATTTATCTCAAAATATCCAATATACTATCATTTAAAAAGTGTGATAAACACTTTTAAAACTTATTAAAAAATATTTTACATTATTTTTGTTGTATGAAGTCTTGAAAATCTATTACGTATTTTGCACTTATAAAACATCTCAATTCACAATAGCCACATGTGGTCGGTGGCTACCATACTAGACAGAGCAGATTACACCATTTCCACTTCTGATAAATTACCTGCTCTTACTTATTTAAAAAACTTGCAGAAAAGGCTTTAGATATTCCCTATATCAAACAAAGCAACCTTGACGGGTGTGGAGTATCTTCATTATAAGGTGAAAAATAAAGGTAAGAGAGCCATGGTTACATGTATGTTAATTTAACAATAACTTCTTAATTCATTCAGGACTTTACAATCTTTCTTCATATGCCAAGGATTCACTGTCACTGTGCAATATTTTTCACTATTATCATCTTTGGAATTGAGAGGATTCTGATGACCCTGCTTTGTGCATCTGTACATAAAAGAAAATAACAAAACAGAGAAAAAGACCTTATTAAAGATAATTTAGGGGGGAGGGTATAGCTCAAGTGAAAGATCATATTCTTAGCATGCACAAGGGCCTGGGTTCAATCCCCAGTACTTCTTCTAAAAATAAAATGAATAAATAAAATCTAATTACCACCCCCCTGCAAAAAATTAATTAACTAATTTTAATTAAAAGTTTAAAAATGATAATTTAGTGCAGGCTTATCAGGCTACAAGAGCTACAATGAATGCCCGTCCCCCCATTAATTTTGAAGAAGTCTCACAGTATTTCCCAACATAAAGGCTAAAATATAATTCAGAACACTTTCTGATGGTCAGCATGATTTTAACAGAAAAGTAGATAATTACCTCCCTGCTGTCAAAGCTCTGTCAGAGATGGGCACAGAAAATTTAGTAAAAATGATTTTGCAACTACCTTTGAAAGAAATGCTGAGAAATGATCTTTTCTGTTGGATATTAGCCTGCTTTTACATTCTGCAGTAAGCATACGTGTTTACAAACCAGGCAGGAACTAGATCATATTTTACACATACTTTAGAAACTGATTTGAATTTTGCTGTCTACCTGCAAGGCTATTTTTTAAGTACTAACATAAGCTGGCCACTATACTAAATTTTGTTTCCCTGTTTTCTTAATCCTCACAACTCTGTAAGCTGCTATTATTACCCCCATATAACAGATAAAAAGCTTGGGGCAGAAAATAATTTGGGTAACTTGGTAAATGGTGGAGCTGGGTAAGACTGCAGCCAGTGTGACACTCAAGTCCATTCTTCTCACCAATGTCTGATACTGCTACCTACATTCAGCAATGACTGCTGATTTCATATTTAAGTGTGTCATTTCTAAAAGTGCAAAGCTATATTAGTACTCCTGTGTAAATTATTCTTTTGAGATGTGATTGCCAAAAAAACAAAAAGATATAATATCAGGGTACCACTGAGGGGAGGGCGAACTGCATATGGATGGACACAAGGGGACATTTTGGGGACACAGTTGCACAACTCTAGAAATAGCTAAAATGGCTGACTTGAACAATTATAATGTGTGAATTTTATGGCCTGTAAATTGCACCTTAATACAGCTATTAAATTAAGAAACTGGGATACCAAATTAAGACTAAAACACATATATATCACACAAAGAACAAGAGGCAAATATCATTATTTACTGCGCCATTTTCCTTCATGCAGCTTCCTTTCCTCACCCTTTCCTGAAAGGATGATTCAGTTTTAAAATAGTCTTTTAATTTATTCAGCAAATAATTTTTGACTGCCTACTATGTACCCAGGACTAGTCTAGGCACTTGGAATAGATCAATAAACAAAACAAAAGTCCTGTCCTCACGGAGCTTGGTTGGGGTTTAGCTGGGGTGGGGGTTGGAGATGACAATTCACACAACAGAGCAGCAGAGGAGGTGGCATGTTAGGAAAGAGGAACCATGGAAAAAAGAAAAAAGGGCAAGGTAAATAGGGTTGAGAGTATGGGATAAGGGTGATGCTGTATTAAATACCAGAGCAGGCCACACAGAGGACTGAGGTTAGGACTAGGACTAGGAGGTGAGAAGTCCCAGGTGGACTTAATAACCATCACCAAGGCCAGCACGCACCTCGCATGTTCCAGAATGGGGGCACAGCTGGAGCTGTGGAGAAGGGTCAGTGCAGATCCTGTACGGCCTTGGAGGACGTTGTAAGGACTGTGGCTTTTACCTGGAGTGAAATGGGGAGGCACTGCAGAAGGACGACACAATCTAACTTAGGTATTCAAGGCTCACTTGAGTGCCAGGTGAGAATAGTCAAAATGGTTCAGAGATTAAAAGAGGGAAGCCATTGAGAAGGGCTGTGCAGGAGAAGAGGACAGTGGCTCAGGGCAGGGAAGCAGCAGTGGAGGCAGGAGCCATGGTGAGAAGTGGCTGGGTTCTGGATATGTTTTAAAGGCAGTGTTAAACCAGATCTATAGACAGAATTCTAGTGGTATGTCAGTGAAAGTCAGAATAACTCCAAGATTTTTGACCCAAGCATCTGGAAGGATTAAGTTCCCACTAACTGAATAGGGGAGGCTGCAGAAAGAACCAGTTTGGGGTGGTAGGAGGACCAAGAGCTGTTTTAACACATGTTGGTCTTAAGATATTAGAGTTCCAAGTGAAGATGTCAAATCAGCAGAAGATTGTAAGAGTCCAGAGTTGGAGAGAAAAAGTCTAGCGGGAGACAGAAATGTGGGAATCATGGGTCAACAGGTGGTACAGGAAGACATGAAACCCAGGTACTCAAACATTAAGATAACCTGGCATTAACCATAGAAGTTATCCTTGAGGGCCTGCCTACTAGGTGTGGATATCAGTCCTATTTCCCGACCACTCGAGTTTTAAAATGGAACTTACAAATGAATTCGTGCAAGACACTGCCTCCAGTGGGTGGGATCAGAGCTGGAGTGGGAGAATGGGATGGTGCACGCTACTCCCTACGGCAGAATGTGTGTGTGTGTGTGTGTGTGTGTGTGTGTGTGTGTGTACACGCATGTGTGTGTGTGCAGGGGGATGAGTTACACCTCGCTTAAGAAAAAGAGCTAGTAAGTCTAGAAACCGAAAGATGAAAGAACATCCAGATCTGATAAAGGGAACAGGGGAAACACTGTGTAGTGTAAGACATATCCCCATAATGCCATTTCCCACCATCCTTTCATAAGGAACACAGTTGGAAAGGGGGGAATTATGTAGATACGTGTGATGTACACAAACTTTCTGACTATGTAACACTGAATATCTACATATGTAGCAAGTTAATGATATTTATATCTGCTTCAAGTTTAATAACAAGTTCACAACAGAGGGAAAATAAAATATTGAGGACTGGTAGAAGTATCATAGAAGGCCTTTCAATGTTCAGAATGGAAGCAAAAGCAGCTTCACCGCACAAAGAATGTCATTAAGAGTCAAGAATGTTTATATTTGCTTAAGAAATTCAGAGTTACAACTTCCTGCTTTAAAGAATTAACTTTAAGACAGATGCCATACTATAAGCAACGTCTATACTGGTACATTCTTAAAGCTATTTTTAGTTCCTGCTTGTTCTGATGTACTCCAGAAATTCTGCAAAGAAAACCTTCTATTCAAAGGCTTAAAGGAATAAAAAAAGAAATAACACTGCATTCTTTTAAGTGTTCTCTGTACCGAAAGTCACCTGCAAATGCAGCACCCTGCCACAGCTCCACATTTTTAACAATAAAGCCCTTAGCGCAATTTTTCAGTTGCTATGTGACTTTGTGTCAGTCTCTCACTCAGAAGCAGAATGCAGTACCAGAAAATGTCACGTCATGTCTAAAACTACAGATGTGGAAGATGAACGGACACCAGGACACAGCTAAGTGGGAGGGTGAAGTTTACCTTCTAAGTTACCGTAAGTGCAGTTACACCTGCTCCCTGCTTCCCCTGTGAAGTGAAGAACTAGTCTTTTCCAGAAAAGCTCTCATTCTGAGAACTGTCTTCTTTAAAATATTTGGAGATTCTTTTTTAAGGTTATTTCACTTTTAAGTCTTTCCCCAACTCTACATCCCATAACAAGTGTTAAAATTATCCAATAGCCTTTTGTTACAGAACATACTCTACAAAAGCTGAGGTTTCCCAGGGTTTGGATCCCAGAACTCTGCTACCAGATAATCCTAAAGCCTTCCTTCCATAACTGACTCTTCTGCCAATTCCCAGCTGCGGGCAAATTCGGCTTCTCAGACCAGGTAACTTTCTAACTCTGCCTACGAACACTCTACTGTCAGTAAAGGAAATCTCAGACAGGAAGCAAACAAAGCCCCTAGTGAGGGTTGCACCTTCAAACAATCAAGACGCCATCACCAAGCAAATATTTAAACCTACTGCAAAACTTCTGAAGACATCTTACAAAAAATGTAGTTTCTATAGATGCATACTATTTGCTCTGGAAGAGTGATTTCCAATGGAGGGAACATAGGACCCCATGACCCAAGCAATTTTTTAAAACTGCACATAACCGTCCCTCTTCACGTGAGGATTCAAGCAAGCCCGTCTCACAGGTCTAGGTGTAATAGAATGACAGCAACTCTAGGAGTGGGGTGAAAAACAGTGAGGTAGACTTTTAGTGAAAGGGGGTGATGTAACAGGCCCCACCGCCCACTTACCTCCCACCACAGGACAATCATCTCAGATCGAGGACAAACACTTTGGGAAACAGAGGTTCTTTATGTTTTTATGGTTTTCTGGTGGAAATAATGCCCTGAGTCATGTGAAGTTGTGGCTGCAAAATTGAACAGGGGACCAGATATTTTCACATTCAAGACACAAATAGCCCCAGGGTGGCCACCATATCTTCTCTCCCCTTTGCCTGTTCACCCCAAAAGCTGCAGGACAATCCTGCTTGCAAAGACACTCACCACTTCTCACAAATTCCTGCCAAGTCCACGTCAGCAGCTGGTGGTGTCAAAGTCACCATTTGTACTGCTATGAAGTCCCTCCATTACTTTATATCCCTTCTATTTTCTCTGTTGTCTTCCTAGCTACACTTGCATTCAGGAGCTGGTTACTGCACTAACATTGCCTCTGTAATCAGTCCAGGATATAGGAAGTAGAGGTTCAACTGTAACCAGTCCCAGAATACTTGTCATGCCACTCTAGTTTTCCAACAAAATACTCTGGTATCCCTCAGCTCACCCAAAGAACCACCGCATTACTTACAGATTGTAAAAGTAGAGGGCTTTCTCTACTGGAAAACACTGTGGCCTGTGGTAGAGATGTGATTTCAGTTTTTGCAACTACTTACAGGCAAAAAGACATGTTCCGCAAATTTTCTTCAAGCGTTTGGAATTTAAACTTTTATTAGATACAGAGCCGGCGGACTAACCGTAATCAATGAACATATGGTCATATTACCAAATAATGTTCATGTCTGCCTTACAGACATGTAAGAACTTGAATTACACCTGCAGCCTGTAGGTCTTTAGAATTGGATGTGAAGCATCCTGTGAGATAAAAAACCTCCTATCCAGTCACAGAACACCTTACAGACAACATCACATTAATGCCACTGAATACATTAGTAGAGTCCATGTATGGTTAAGTTACATCTCCAATTTCTCAGAGCTAGATAGGAGATGTCTAGAAAAGCTGGAAAAGCCCAATTACCAAAACAGCTCAAAAGTTAAAGCAGACTCCTTCACCTCCCAAAGCGGAGGGCAGAGAGGGCATTGCCCACCACCCTGTCCTCCCCCAGGATGTGGCATGTGGGGAAGCAGGCAGGAGTGGGTGGCTGGGACTCGGAGGTGGAAAGGTGATGAAAGGAAGAGTGGAACTGCTCTGGTCCTAGAACAACAGAGCTGTAAAAAGCTCGGCTTCAGTTCAACCCACTCCCTCTCCCACTTTCCCTCCCACCTACGTGACAAACAGCACAGTCAGGCACTTTCTACCCATGACAGTGACTACTAGCAGGAAAGGGACCAGGATAAAAGCATGTCCTATAAAAAATCAGTCTGATTTTAAAGACTATGTCATAAACAATGAACAGCACTGTCAGAGTAGGACACTTGTGAGGCGCTCAAATAGGGAGGAGGAGGTTGAGGATCCATTTCCAGCACTTCCATGTCTTTTATCACTCCTATTTCTGACCTTTCCTTTGCCACTTTTTGTAGCACTGCCATCACTGGCAGGTAAAGGGGCAGCAATGTGACTTGGCCGCTTGGCTGATGGGGCTACATTTCCCAGCACTGGAATGAAAAGGCACTGGAAGAGGAGCAGCTGGAAGATGTGAACCGCGGTCCTGGCCTGTGCCAAACACTAACCAGGCGACCCTGGGTTAGGCTCTTAGTCTCTCTGGGCTTCCGGCTGTTTACTTATAAAAGAAGGTTTTGTCATTGCACAAATATATCCAATATGAAATGTAACGTGAAAGTCAAGCATAATGACATCTCACCTGCTTGCCTCAGGGAACTGTACAAGCACTGAACACTATGTGAATGTAAACACAGAGTTAAGGAAACTGTTGAGGTAAAGCGCTAAACTGAACATGGAGATAAAGTTTTATGGATTTTCTTGGCTTTCTTTTTTAATTGCAACACTGAATTAATAGTTATTAGCTATACTCCACACCACCACCCCTGTGAATAAGTGAAGTAGGTAACCACTGCCTGGATGCCTGCTATTGCCCGATGCTAAGCAGGGTGAGGGGTATAAAGGAGGCTGAACAAGGGAGTCTTCTCCAGTTACGAGCTAAGTGAGGAGACACATTGGAAACCACCCGGGAATGGTACCAAGTCAGCACTCAAATCCAAGATTACAGGCTAACGATCATGAACAGTGCAGGAATACAAAGAGGAGCTAGAAGTATTTGGAGTAAATAGGGAAGAGTGTATGAAGGGGATGGGGCTCCAACTAGTTCTCAGGGCAATTCTTAGCTATTTTAACTGAGGACTGGATAGGAAAAGCCTGGTGACTCCTGGTTTTCAATAAGGCACAGGTTACCCTAGGAGGCTAAGTCACATAATGGTTGACTACCTGGCTGAGATCTGGTTGTGGTAAGTCTTTGACTTGACTCTAGATGTTGGAGGGTCAAAACTGTAGGTTGACTGAAAGGGTGGGGAGAGAATATCCAAGAATTCAACAGAAGGAAAAATTCATGTATCAGGGATGAAAGCTCTTCATCAGAGTATCAGCAATCAGAATAGACACTTGAAACCAAAATCATACAGTTCCAGAAGCCGACAAAATGTGGAGGGTGGTGGGAGAAATATAAATCAAAGATCATTCCAAGCCTTTGGGTATTCAAGACCGGAAGAATGATTATCCCACTGAATAAGTGGAGACGCTGCAAGAAAAAAGATTATGAAATCAGCTTTAGACATGTTGAATCTGACATATGAGCTAAGAGTAGGTGTTCTCTAAGAAGCTCAAAATTCAAAACTGAAGCACAGATCTAGAGTACAGGCTTAAGATGCAGATGGACAAGACATGATAAATCTCCTAAAAGAAAACATAGGCAAAACATTATCTGACATAAATCTTAGCAACGTTCTCCTAGGGCAATCTACCCAGGCAATGGAAATAAGAGAAAAAAATAAACAAATGGGACGTAATTAAACTCATAAATTTCTTCACAGCAAAGGCAACCATAAGTAAAACAAACAACACCTACGAATGGGAGAAAATATTTGCAAATGATAAGACTAACAAAGGCTTAATTTTCAGAATATATAAACAGCTCATACAACTTAATAACATAAAAAACCAAACAACTTAATCCAAAAATATGCAGAATACCTAAACAAGCATTTCTCCAATGAAGACACAAGTGATCAATAGACACATGAAAAAATGCTCAATATCACTAATAAACAGAGAAGTGCAAATCAAAACTACAATGTGGTATCAGTTCACACCAGTCAGAATGGCCATCGCTCAGAAGTTTATGAATGATAAATGCTAGAGACGCTGTCGAGGGAAGGGAACCCTCTTATACTGCTGGTGGGAATCCAGTTTGGTGTAGTCATTATAGAAAACATGGAAATCCCTCAAAAAACTAAAAGTAGACTTATCCTATGACCCAGTAATCCCACTTCTGGGTATATAACTGGAAGGAACTCCAATGTGAAAAGATACCTGCACCCCAGTATTCATAGCACCACTGTATACAATAGCCGAGACATGGAGGCAAGCTAAATGTAGCAACAGATGACTGGATAAAGAAGTTGTGGTATATTTATACACTGGAATACTACTCTACCATGAAAAGGACAAAATAAAACCATTTGCAGCAACATGGATGGAGCTAGAGATCGTCATTCTAAGTGAAAGCAGCCAGAAACAGAAAAATACCAAATGATACCACTCATATGTGCAATCTAAAAAAAGAAAGAAAAAGACAGTGAACTCATCTACAAAACAGAAACAGACTTGCAGACTTAGTAAACAATCTTAAGGTTACCAGGGAAAGGCGATGGGAAGGGATAAATTTGGGAGTTTGAGATTTACAAATGTTAGCCACTATATAGAAAAGTATATTTTAAATAAAGTTTCTTCTGTATAGCACAGAAACCTATGTTCATTATCCAGCAATAACCTATAATGGAAAAGCCGATACAGCCACCAACTGAGGAAGCAAGAGAAGAAAGGATTTAGTTATGCTGGGCTAGAGCCCACTTCTAAAATCCTTGTCAGCCACTGAGGCTGCCTCGAGTACACTGAGCCCTCCTCCCAGGGACAGGCTGACATGACATGTGTCCTGCAACCTGAGGCAGCAGAGGCCGTCCCCAGGTCTGGCAGTGGGGGAGATGGGAGAAAGTCCACCTGCTCCCCCTGGGGCAGCACCCCTCCCCAAGGGCCCCGCCTCCTGAGTGCACAGAGCCTGCCTCTCAGGAACCCACTGACTTGAAATCAAGTGATCCACGAACCTGGGGCAGCGGCATGGAGATGGGCAGCGACCTAGCAAGCTCGTCGATTTGCCGCCATCTCCCACACTGCCTGTCCAGGGCTTGGCCTCTGCTGCTTCAGACACGGTCCCCAGGTCAACCTGCTCCCGGGAGGAGGGTGCGGTGTGATCGAAGACGGTGGCGGGTTATGGGGTCTGCCCATGGGAGCCCGTGGATTTGCTTCAAACTCCCCAGTGCATAGCCTGAGCTTGGCCTCTGCTGCCCCAGGTTCGTGGAACTCAGGTTACAGGTCAGCCTGCTCCTGGAAGGCGGGTGCTGTGCTGTCAGGCAATCGTGGCGGCTGCGATGTCGGGATTGGGGCTGCCTTGTGAGAGCGAGGGGTTTGCGACCATTTCCCGCTGCTGCTGCAGCCACCCCAGCACACTGATCGCACCGTGCCCACCTCCCAGGAGCAGCCTGACCTGTAACTTCAGTACCACGAACCTGGGGCTTTAGAGGCCACCCCCAAGTTCAGGCCGCGGGGAAGATGGGAGCAAATCCAGGGGCTCTCATGGGGCAGCCCCTATTCCATCCGAGGCCCCGCGCCCGCACCGCACCCACTTCCCAGTAGCAGGCCATGGTCTGAGGGCCAGTCGGAGATGCTCCGGAGCCTTCCGGGTCCCTCCCACCTCCCGGGGCTGTACCTGCTCTCCTAAACCAGGGTATAAGCGGTGGCAAAAACGCGGGGTTTAGGAACTACTAATAGCGGGGTTACCATGAGCCACAGTGGCAGCTGGGACCCGCCTCAGGGTCCTAACGGGACGCGCGGCCTGGACCTCACCTCCGGACCCCTCCCTGGGCGCCTCCCCAGCCGCACAGCTCAGATGTCACCCGCCAGCTTTAAGCAGCACGCCCCCACCAGCGCCCCCTTAACTGCCCAGCAGCGGCAGCCGAGCCGAGGGCAAGCGGCGGTCCAGACCCCAGGCCTTGTTCCTCTTCCAGGAGCTGGTCCAGGAGCAACCTGCTGCCGCCAGCTTCCACGCGTTCTGGGTGGGATCCTGGGTCCGCGCCTCTGTCCATCTGTGCGTGCGTGACCCTCCTCCTTCAGCCCGCAGCGAAGACTGCCCGGGTGGGTCTTCTGCTCTACCGGACCAGGCCACTGGGGCTGGGAGGAGCCATGTGGGGCCCCTCCTGCTCGTCCCACCGTGTCTCTGTCCCCAGAGCCTTCACCCCGCCACCGACTGGGTCCTGGCAATGAACTAGAACCACGACTGCCCTGGGCCAGGCCACACCCCGCCAGCCCCAATTCCCCTGCTCATCTTCCCCTCCCTGTTACTACCCTCCCACCCCTGGCCAGGCCCAGTCTCCCACCAGACCTTGAAGACAGGGCTCCTTCTCCTCACACCGAGGTCCCAGCCCTGACACTCCATCCTGCTAGGTCCTAACCTATGGCCCCTACACCCACAAGCTTACCCCTCATGCCTCACCACAGGATGCCCAACATCCTGAAATTTTCCCCCTCACCTCTCAGCCAGGTCAGTTCCAGCCTGAGCGGGCCCCACCCCCCTCAACCTGTACCCCCTCACCATGGGATCCCCTTCGCTCTGAGTGCACCCCTACTCTGAGCTGACTACCTCACCCCTCACCCAGTGGTTGGGGTGGGGAAATCCGGGCTCCAGTAATGATGACTACTGCCACCAGTGGGGGATCCAGCCTAGTGTGCACCTTCATAGTTAATGTCTGAAGCTCCAGGGTGAGGCAGGCTGGGCTGAAGGCTGTTCCAATTCCCGCCCTGGCACCCTGATCCCCGCACCCTGTGCCTCAACTGACCTGATGGGTCAGGGTGACCCCAGGCTGCCAGCCACTGGCCTTTGGGCCTTGGGTGGTTGATGGTCCTGATGGTGATCTGGACCCGTAGGGCGGAGGTACTGGGCATGCGGACCTTTGGGTTGGGGGAATTCAAAGGGTGCACTTGAGCCCAGGGGTAGACAGCAGATGGTGGGCTGTGTGCATGGGGCTGTGTTCGTGGCCTGGGCTCAGCCCAGTTGGGTGCAGGGATCTTGTTCATTCACACCAGGCCAGAGGGAAGAGGGACGGGAGCTTTTAAAGAGTCAAAGTTCAGGAAGCCAAGGCTGGAGAGCAAAGTAGGCAGGTGCACTGGCCAGGCCACCATGGAGCCTGCCGCGATGCTTGTTCCTTGCATCAGGGGAGACTGGCAGTTGACTGGCTATTGAGACATCCCCTGCTGTCGTACAGTTTACAGGCAATTGAAGGGATTCTGACAGGTAATTTTAATCCAATAATTGTCACTTTCTCTGTGGGAGATCATGTCCAAAGTCATGGTGAATCTGGCAGGGATCCTGCCTGAACTCCAGCCTGGGACAGTGGAGGACCCACCCAGGAATCATCCTCTTATTTCTCACCAAAAGTCACTGTAATAGAGAAGAACAAATCTGACTCCATATTCGATCTGTGCCTTTTCCTTTAACCCTCTGCCTGTTTTCTAGGCTTAGTCTTGCTAGCTATGCACCTTTTGTAAAACAATGTTGCCTTTAGCCTGAAATAAACAGGAGAGCCTATTCTCAAAACTCTGACCTTTAAGGATATTAACACTTTTGCACTCCTGTAAAGATAACAAGTTGCAGAATAGAAAAAGTTTGTTTTGTTGAAGGTTTTACAGGAACACCATGATCTGATCCACGTGGACAGCTGCAAAGGATTCCAAGAACAACGAAATCCTACACCAAGAAGTTTGCAACAACCAACCACAGCCCCTCCCCTTTTTAGCAGAAAAGGAGCCTGAAGTCTGACTTGGGGAAGATGGTTCTCCAAGATATTAGTCTGCCATTATCTTAGTCTGCAGCTGTCTACGTAGACCAGGTCATGGAGCCTCTGTAAAACCTCTAACAAAACAAAAGTTATTTTCTATTCTGCAACTTGTTGCCTTTATGTAAGTGCAAAAGTGTTAATATCCTTAAATATCAGAGCCTTGAAAATAAGCTGTCCTGTATATTTCAGGGTAAAGGCAACATTGTTTTACAAAAGGTTCCGAGCAATAAGACTAAGCCTAGAAAAGAGGGCACGGGGTTAAAGCCGAAAGAACAGATCTTTTATGGAGTCAGAGTTTTTTTTTTTCTATTATATTATATTATATTCTATTTTTGTTTTAAGTTTATAAGAATAAAGTTTGGCCTTTTCCCATTTTTAATTGTGCAGTTTTAAGGAGCAAT
This sequence comes from Camelus ferus, assembly GCF_009834535.1. NCBI lineage: Eukaryota > Metazoa > Chordata > Mammalia > Artiodactyla > Camelidae > Camelus > Camelus ferus. Next base: position 22,655 of record NW_022587877.1, on the reverse strand, counting down.
AAGTGAATTCACAATGCTGTGAGACCAACACCACTGGTTTTAGACTATTTCCTTCCTCAAAGTAAAAGCTTTTATACAAAGCGCACCCCACATCCTACCTCCCCCAGCCCGTGACAAGCCCTAATCCCCTTCGTCTCTCTCTGTCTTTACCTATCCTGGAGGTTCCCTATCAATGAAATCATATAAAAGGTGGCTTCTTTTTGTTTGTTTGCCCACATATCTTAAGTATGGACGGGTGAATTTTTTGTTTGTTTGTTTTGACTTGAATTAGCATTTTTGTATTTTTAGAGGAAAATCCAGATGGATTAAGGATGAGACATACCAAATAAATCCCTTTTAGTAACTCTGTGCATAATCTCGGGGGATGCACTGCTGTTCTAAATGTGAAACCAGAGCCAGAAGGGAGATGCTTAGCTCTTCTTGTGACAAAATTAAACCAAACAAAAGCAGAAAACAAAGCCAAGTAAGACAACTGGAAATACAAACCACAGCCTGGAAAAAGCTTTCCTCATGACCCAAGTTCGGAGAAAAGCTACACATCCCCATGTTCCAAAAAACTCTTGAAGCCCAGTGTTCTGAAAAGAAACAAAACACACACAGGCAGTTTCAACGAGAGGCAGTGCAGGTGGCCGGTGTGTGCTAGAGATGCTCGACCTCTCAGGTGATGACACGGAGACAGACAGACTGCAGAGACAGCATTGGCCACTATCACACTGGCAGGTCTTTAGCTCGGTGACAGCCAGCCCTGGTGACAACGTGAGCAGACAGAGGACCCAGGAGGTCCCCTGAAGGGAAGAGCAAATGGACGCTTCTCTCTGGCAGAACAAGGTGCAGGATACATCAAAGTGCCACAGGTGCATCCCTTCCCTAGTAGTGCTGATCCTTAGAGAAGATCCCACCAAAGTTCTTGCACAATTTTCAAAGATAATTTTTCTTTAGTAACATGAATTCAAAATAATCAATATGCCATCAAGGGATTTTGAGAAGTGACCTGCCCTGGGCCCGAAAAATACACACACATAAGTACACAAATATGCACATAAATATACATACACATACATATAGGAAAAGAGACAGACAGACTGAAACACAGAGAAGCAGGGGGAGACAGAGAAACAGAGAGAGAGACAAGTCAGAGAGAGAGGCACTGAGAGAAAGAGACAGAGAGAAGGAACTCTGGAGCTGGTAATGAGTGGAACTCATGCACATTTTCACAAGTCAGTCTGCATGTCAGAACCTGGTCCCAAAGTCCATCCACCCTCCAGGGTAGGGGGTTGGGATCACACAATAGCGTGGGAACAGAGGGAAAAAATAGGAAGCACTGTGGGGCAGCCCACCACAGAGGCCGAGATGGGAAACTGGGCCTGTAGGTCAACATGAAAGAATGACCTAGGAGGTTGTATGCCAGAGCGGACAATGTCACAGTTGTATTTAATTTCAGTCGCATGACTGGGAGCTGGGAAGCAAGCAGCAAGGAAAGTGACTTTCTCCAGACCCCAGGGCAGACCCAGGCCTGTTTGGCATGTGCTCTGCACTCTGCCAGCCCTCTGTGGGGTCCTTCCTTTGCTGAGTCTGTGCACGAGCTCCCTGTGATGCCAGCCCATGTGGGTGACAGATGCAGTAGGTGTTTGTAGGTCTAGAGACAGGATGGCTTCTCTATGAAGCAGGGGCCAGAATGATACCCAATGTGCCTATGGGGGACTGGGGAGACCCTGAGAGGCACGTGGCTTGTCCAGGGTTACCGCACTGCTGAGAGGGGGGAGCCAGTTCTGAACCCAACTGTGTCTTCAGAGCTGCGGCGCTGGCTGCATCCAGGCCTCCCCAGGGCTATGGGAGGTGGGCTGAGTTGGTGTCACTGTGTGTGGACATGGCATGGAGTGAGAAATGAGAGATCGGCAGCCCAGAAAGGCCCTTGGGGAGCTTTGTGCCAGGAGGAAGTTTGGATAAGTGGACCCCAGGAAGTGACCTCACTTCCCTGGCAATAGAGCCCAACAGAATTTGGAACCGAAGTCACCAGGCACCCACTCTGTAGAGAAGTCCCTACTCAGCTCACTTGATTGGAGACAGAGGCATGTTCTGCTGCATCCCAAAATCCCGAGGCCGCAGACCTCGGAAAGCCCGCAGATAGGGGCTGTAAAAACGCTGCCGGCGCTGGGTCAGGTCTCACTCAAGGTGCCTCTGGCCTTTTGGCCCGAGAGACCCAAAGGTAACACAGGGAGGCCCAGGGCAGGCCCGCCCAAGCCAGGCCACCACTCGGATCCCACCCAGGTAGACCCACGGCCCCTTCCTGGCTGGTGGAAGTGGAGCAGTCACGTTGGGGATGTGTTTCTGCCTCAAGCAAGAGCAGGTCAGAGGCTTGGGGGGCCGGTCACACCCACAGCCCAGGTCAAAGCTGGCTGGATGGGATGAGGTTAGCCAGGGAACTGTCCTACTGCCCGAGGTGGGGCCCATGCTCCCTGGGTATGTCTTTTCCTCCTGGGAGTCTGAGCTGAACAAGGTCCCCATCTGATCTGACAGCAGAGGGTCGTGTGGACAGAATCAGGAGTGTTCCTGTCCTGGCAGGGCTCTGAGACTTCCAGGCCGGGTCAGCTGCTGGTCACTGTCATTGCAGAGCCACATACCACATTATTGAACAGGAGCTGATGAAAAAGAACACCAACGCCACCTCCCCAAGTGAAGAGCTGCTGTGCCACTCTTCTGAGGGCAAGCCCAGCCCTCAGGTGTGTCTGGATATGGAGGGGTCCCCACCACCATGGCCCACAAATCAGTGGGACACGCCTCAGATCCAGACATCAACCAGGGCTCCCCCCAGGGACCTGCCCAGTGCTGACGGGTTGTTCAGCACAACCGGCTCTGACCTGGAGCACCGTGCCCACCTCGCTGCAAGTCAGGTGGAGGACCAGGGGCCCCAGAAGCAGAGCCCGAATGTCAGAAAGGCAGGGCTAGTATATGTGTGTAGGTGAGGGAGGGGCAAGGGCTGGGCCACACAGGGAGGTGTCCCCAGAGGCTACTGTTGGGAACAGAGCAAAGAATGTCCTCAGACCAGCTGTCTGGAAAAATTCAGTCACAGAACACATCCTGTGGGCACTTTCTGGGTGGGAGCTGTCTGGAAAGCTCTGGGAATGTTTCTGTCCTTGAAGAGGCACATGGAAATGGAGGCAGGTGGGTAAATTTTTCCTCTCCCACAGCATGAGCTCTTCCACAAGACTTAAAACTCTCTCCACATCCAATAGTTACAGAGGAGGCAGGGGCAGGGGAAGATGTCAGAGACGAAAAAAAGGACGATCTGGATCCAGCAGGAGGCCCCAAGCTCCCTCCTGCCGCTCCTGCAGCTCCTCCTGAACCTGCATCTGCACCTGGACTGCTGGGCAACCGAGAACCAGTTCACGCATCGCCACCCCCTGGGGCAGAGCCCCCTCTGCACCCACCCACACCTTCTTCTCCAAAATGTTCTCCAAAATCCCACCATCAGACCCCTCCCCCTCCCCCTCCCAAACTTGACTTCCCTTCCTCTGGAGATGTTTTTGTTTGGTTTTCTTTAATTTCCTTTGTTTGTTTCACGTCATTTATGACATCCTTTATTTTTCTTTTTAGAGTTTCATTAATAAAATATAGACTTTTCCCCTTTTAAATTGTGCAACTCAGGAGCATTAGGGGCATTCACAATGTTGTGCGACAATCACTACCATCTAGTTTCACACTATTTCTTTCCTCAAAGTGAAACCTTGGATCCAGAGCGTGCACTCCCCTCCCTCCTAACCCAGCCCCTGACAACCCCAAGTCCTCTTTCTCTCTGCGTGTCTTTACCTCTCCTTGTTGTTCCCGAAACTTTTAAAAAGTTTTTTTTTTTTGTCCCTGCCAAAAGTTTTAAGCTGGGGCTGGGGATTTTTTTTGTTTTCACTTGAAACAGCATTTTTATCATTTTAAGGGGCTATCCAGGGGGATTAAAGATGTGATGTACAAAATGAAGCCCTTTTAGTAACTCTGTGCATAATCTCAGGGTAGACACTGCTGTTCCCCCTGTGACACCACGGCCAGAAGACAGAAGGGAGACGCTTAGCTCTTCCTGTGGCAAAAACAAAACCAAACAAATCAAAAAAATTAGCAAAAGCCCAGAAAAACTGCTTGAAAGTGAAACCAGAACCTGGAAAATGCATTCCTCATAACCCATGGTTGGAGAAAGGTTTCCCATCCCTGTAGTCCAAAATCCTTTTGAAACGCAGTGTTCTAAACAGAAAATGAACAGGAATGGGCAGTTCCAATGAGAGGCAATGCAGGTGGTCAGTCTGTGTTAGAGATGCTTGACATCTCATGTGAGAACACAGGCAGACGGAAACCCTGCAGAGACAGCACCGGTCACCATCACACTGGCGGGTCTTTAGTCAGGTGACAACCAGCCCTGATGACAATGTAAGCAGGCAGAAGCTCCAGCAGATCCCCTGGAGGGAAGAGTGAAGGGATGCTTCTCTTCAGGACAAGAGGGTGCAGGACGCATCAAAGGGCCACGCATCTCTTCCCCAGAAGTTCTGATCCTTACAGTTCATCCCACTAACATCCTTACACATCAGTTCAAAGATGCCTTTTCAAGGGTGTTCATCACAGCACTGGTTGAAACAGTTGGAATTAAAGCAACACTAATGTTGATGGAGAGGGGATGGGGTCCATTCGTTCTGGTTCATGTGGATGAATGAATGCTGTGCATTTGGAAAAGTGGGTGACTGGTCTCAACCCAATGTCAAGGGAGGCCTCAGGGTGGAAGTATGCAGACCCACTGTCTGCACCACCACATATGTGTGAAATCAATATAGGTGTAAATTGATCTGATTGTGAGTGTGTGAGAGACAGAGATGGAGAGAGACATACTGAGAGACACTGAGACATAAGCACGAAATCATTCATGACAGACAACTCTGTGGGTGGGAATTACAAATCTCTTCTCTTTTAGGCAATATTTCAATTTTTTGTAATGTGTCTGTATTACTCTACTAATTCTAAAAGGATTAAAATCCTATGTTAATGTGACCCATTCATTACTCATCTATGGAGTAATTAAAGTACATTAATCCTATTTTTAAAAGAATTTAAAGCCTTCTCAGGACTCAGATCCATGTCAGCTCCGTGGCAGCAGAGGTTATCCAGGACGTCGTGTCTCTTCTGAATCAGCATCCAAAAGAGGTGAGGAAGAAGTACCAGACTTGGACACTGAAGACTACAATAGATTAGAGATTCTGTTGAGAGAAATTAAGACCTACATTCACAGAGAATAATCCCATATTCATGGAGCAGAAGGCTTCATTCTACTAAGATGACAATAGTCCACGAATAGATCTAAAGATTCAAAAATGCCTACCCAAATCCCAGGTGGTGCTTTGCAGGAATTGACAATCAATCTAAAATTCACGTGGAAAATCCAGGGGCTCAGAATACATGAGTGAATCTTGAAAAAGAAAACAAAGTTCGAGGAATGGAAAGTCAGATAAAACCCATGGTTAATACAAAAGCACTTTAAGCTGAAGACACCTGAGATTCAATAGATGTAGAAGAAAACCTGTCATGGAAGCCAATTCTCTCCTCTCCCTTTGCCCTATTAAGTTAGGTTGATAAAAATGCCTTTAAATTTCACCACTTAACATGGTAGTTACTTTTCTGGTTGGCTCCTGCGTGTGTATAAACAAACAGTTTCTCTCGTTCATCTCCTCTTTACTTCTGTGGGCTCTTTGGGAGGGACTCTGGATGATGGGGACCTGCTGTTTTCTCACCTTCTTTAGTGACATCTTTTGTCCACGGTGAAGTGCTTAAAAAAAAAAAGCCTCATTGGTTTTGGGTCAGATTTGGAACATGTATACATTTGGAGACTTCCTGGAGGAACAAGGGGGTTCAATACTGCTGGGAGAATTTACTTGTCCAAATGCCTAACAAGACGCTATTTGCATAAGTTTTTTTTTTTTAAAGATTCTTACCCTAAAACAAATACCCTATCTAAATCTGTTGGATGATCAAATAGAAAGAAAAAAGGAGAATCATGTCTGACCTACGAACTGTTCCTTAACAAAACGGAAAGACAGAATCAGATTCAGAGCAAAAATTAAAATCCATTTATACCATCAACCCTCCCACTCTTTTGTGCACTGTCCTCATGTAATCTGCCAGATGGAGCCCTGGAGAAGGCCCTTTGCCCGGATCTCGTGCTCATTTTCAGAGCTCGGCCAAGCAGGAGGTTGGTCCCCAAGGCCTGAGAGGGGCTATTTGTGAAATCTTCTTCACTGAGACCCACCGGACTGAAGGGAACTGTGTGCTCTGAGGGAGGGAGAGCACACCGAGCCTCTGTGGAGGCATCTCTGAGATTATCCCAAAGTCACACAGCTCTAACTCTGGATACGGGAATTTTTGATTGGCATCTTAGTTGGAAATCTCCTCCTGGATAGAAAGAAGCAGATTCAAGATGTTGAAATTGTATAGGCAGGTCGGCCTCACGAATTTGTCGATGAGAAGGACACGCAATTCACTGCAGAACTAGGGAAACACATCACTGCTCTGCTGACTTCATCTACAGAGAAACAGAGACAAGGCTCTTGGGGGAATTCAACACCCACCAACCCTTCTTACCAACGTCAGCGTCCCCACTTTATTCTCCTGTCAGGTCTCTGCACAAAAACTGTGGCTCCGCCCCAAATATCACATACTCATCACCCTGAACCACTCTGTGTCTGTGTCCAACTCAAGCATTAAGGCCTGTGACCGTTACTGTCAAATCGTGTCCCCATTTCAGCCCGTCTCCTGCTATCATCCCAGCCCAACCTCGGTGTCTCTCTCCAGGTCAGCAGCACTCTTCCCACTGGCTTCCCATCAGCTTACCTTGCCCTGCTTCCATTGCTTATTCCCCATATGTTACCCACAGTGGTCTTATTAAAGTATGAATCAGATCAAGTTGTTCCACTTTGCAAAATACTCTCGTGATTTTCCATTGTATTCAGAAGGATATCCAGAGTCCATACCAAGGCCCTGTGTGATCCGGTCCCTCACCCGTCTCTGCAGTCCCAGTTCTCACCAATCTGCTCCAGCCCATCTTCACCGCCCAGATGGTCCCCACCAGGACAGCTGTGTTTGTAACTCCAAGTCTCGTACTTACACTTCTCCCGGACTGGGAGGCTTTTCTTGTCTGTTACCTACGTGGCTTATTCTTTTGCTTCATTGAGGACTTTGTTCAAATTATTTTACCCTCAGAGAGGACTTATCCGACCACATTATTTAAAATAGCATGCACATATTTCCTATTCAATCATTTTCTCTCCTAATATGCTTTATGTTTCTTTGTGACAATTATTAGTACCTGGCAGTATGTCATATATTTTTTTTGCTTACTGGTTTCTTGTCTGTCTTTCTAACTAGACCTATATTCATGGAACCACAAATAACTGTTTTAACCAGTAACTTTCAAACCGCCTTTAAATGAATTCTTTTATAAGATGAGAATTTCAGATGCTTCCACGGGTTGCTTAGGGGAAAAAAGAGACAGGATTCAGGTTGAACTAGGTTATTAAGGACCTGGGAGTTGGTTATTTATTTTATACATAGTAGTGTGTATCTGTTAATCCCAAACTCCTAATCTAGCAAAAGACCGAGGTGACTACTATTTTTAAAAGACATTTTTTCTTTTTAAACTTGGGTTGTTTGAGATCTCTTTTCTTATTTGATATTTTTCTTTTATTTTAAAGACTTTTTCTTATTATTTTTTTACATTGAGGTACTGCGAATTGAACTCAGCACATACTCTACCCCTTGAATTATACCATCCCCTCCAAAGACAATTATTTTTATACTTTGACAATACCATATTGAATTAAGATTTTTTGTTCCATTTTCCCTTCATAGTTTATAACTGAGGGAGAGAGTCAGAGGAAGCCCTGGGCCATCTCTTCCTTCTCAGTGGTTTACTACACAGCAGAGGAGCTTGGCTGTCACCAGGCCCAGCTCACCTTTCTGCTCTGAGGGCCGAGTCAGGCCACTTCTCTAAACAGCGGCGTGTTAGAAGCAGCAGAAAGCCAACTAGCGGGCAACAATGACAAAACTGACACACCTGCAGTTTGACATCATCTGCTCTGAAACCAACCTCTTACATCTCTTCTTCCTATTAGTGGGTGAGTTTCAAAAATATTCCCAAGGAAAGGAATCTCACTCTATTTTTCTGGATTTTTTGGGCCTTCTATGACTTTAACTACAGGCTTGATTTTCTGCTGAACATCTGCAGGGAAGCCAGGCAGAACATGAGAACAGACCCTGCAGGCCACGGCTGAGGCCTCAGGTCAAAACATCCTTGTTGTGCAGAGCCTACGTTCATGGGAACATTTTCATGACTGCTGTAATTAGTTCTCGTCCAAGTGTCCCACCGACAATGTTTCTAGGAAGAATGTGGCCTGACGCAGATGAGCAGTGGTGATTTGGGGTGCAGATGAAAGACAGACTGGAAGGAGAGACGGGAAACGTTTCTTCAGGCTTCAGTTTGGAAGATTTCTGATTTTTATATGGACATTAAACTTGGTCAGGTTGAAGCACCCTTTGCTGCAATATGGGGCGATGTACACGTATCCCTACAACTTCTAAAAAATATGTTGAATCTGGACGTGACAGCCTAGGGGACAGACAGCTTAGAGTGACACCTACGTTCCAGGATGCCTATGATCTCGGGCTCACAAAGAGGAAAAGAAGACACATATTTTTCCTCTGTAGTTCTATGTGAAATTATTTGGACCCTTGCCGGATGTTGTAAATTCAGAAATCATGTAGTCTTTCTTACATCGCAAAGACTGCAATTCTTCTTGATGAGTCAGCAGAGTGTTTCCTATGGCCCGGAGTCTGTGCCAAACATTAGCTGTCTAGGCAAATACCACACAGCCACCCATCCCTCAAGGAGATCACAGTGTGTCGTGGAAGAGACAAATTTGAATAGGTTTTCAAAACAATGTGGTAAGTCACTTGGCATCATGTATACTGTATGTTCAGAGGGGCTTTTGCACTGCCAGGGGCAGGGTTCTAGAAAGTAGGGAAGGTGTCACAGAGAAAATGCTTTCTGCACTGACATCTGAAGGATTCCAGCAAATCTCTAGACCAGGAGAGTGCGTGTGGGGACGGGATTCTTGGCAGCTTGCGTGTCTCGTGCAGACTCCTGGTCGTGTCGAAGAGCACTTTGCACTTAGGGAAGGAAGGTCAGTGAGGCTAGAGGCTGTTGGGAACTAACGGAAGCTGAGGCTGAAAAAAAGCAACAACTAGGTGATGAGAAAGTGTGACGTTAAATCGGGGAGCTTGGACTCCCTCACATACGCAGCGGGGAATTCTTTGGGGTTTTAAGGAGGAGAGTGACACAGATTAGCCATTAAAAGTGAGAAAAGTGGATTGTTCACTCTAAAGAACAGCACTCGGGAGACTAGCAAGGGGTGTGAATTAATGCAGTGGGGAGCGAGGAGCAGGGACTTAGTTGGGGGACATTAAGGAATAGAATTGCTGTACTGACGGGGGTGAGGGAGTGGAAAAGTAAAGGAAAACTCCCAGATGTATGTCAAGGAAAACAGATGGGATAGTGTTGCCATTGTTTGTAGAAGTAAACCTAGTTCTGAGCGAGTGTAAATTCAAACACACAGAGCTTGAGATTTTTATGGGCTAATCAAGTGGGAATATCTACTTGTCAATTAGAAGAATATTTCTGGGACTGAAATGAAATGTCCATGCTGGAAAAGATTTGACAGTTAATCAGTGGACAGAGAGCAGTTGAAGCCACGGGAATGAATGCCACCCACTGACAGTTTACCAAAGAAAAGGGAAGGAGTGCACTTCTGGTTCAGAAAATATGGCAGACCGGAAACTTGTAGACCCACTCACTAAAGACACATAAAAACGTAGGGCAAAATGCCGCCAATCTTTTCTTGTTTTTTTTTTTTTTTTTTTTTTTTTTTACAGGCACCTTTATTGTGGTATTATTCCTGTATACTAAATTACACATATTTCACATGTAGTATTTGATGAATTTGATAGATGTGTACACCCAGAAAACCTTCACCGCAATCAAGATAGCTAACATTTCCATAACTCCCCAAGAGGGACACTTTTCCAATTCCCATATTTATCCCTTCCCATCCCCTTCTATCCCTGGTAACCATAAGTTTGTTTCTCTATGTCTGTGGGTCTGTTTCTCTTTTGTAGTTAAGTTCATTTGTGTTTTTTTTTTTAGATTCCACATATAAGTGATATATGGCATTTTTCTCTTTTTCTGGCTTACTTCACTTAGAATGACTATCTCTATGTCCATCCATGTTGCCGAAAATAGCATTATTTTGTTCTTTTTAATGGCTGAATAGTATTCCTTTGTATAAATATACTACTACATCTTTATCCAGTCAGCTGTCGATGGACATTTGGGTTGTTGCCATGTCCTGGCTATTATAAATGGTGCTGCTGTGAGCATTGAGGTGAATGTGAGTTTTTGAATTAGAGTTTTCTTCTGACATATGCCCAGGAGTGGGAAGGCTGGATCATGAGTGAAGTCTATTTTCAGTTTTTAAAGAAAATTCCACACTGTCTTCTCTAGTGACAATGCAGCCCGTTTTGTGAAAGCAGAGCCATACTCAGAAAGTAACGGGTATTTCTATGGGACAGATATGAAGCACAGTGAGTGTCACCTGTTCAAAAATCAGAGGACAGTCTGCCAGGGCTGGAGGAGAGTGACAAGGGAAGTGTGGTACAGGTAGGATTCAGACCATGTGGGGACCTGACAGCCTGGGATAAGGAGCCTGGACTTCTAGTCATCCCTTGGTAACCATGGGGCACTGGCTGCAGGACTCCCCCCTGACGTCAACATCCATGGATGCTGATGCCTCTTGTATAAAATGGCATAAGACTTGCATGGAACTTATGTACACCCTCCCATGTACTTTATATATATATATATATAAACATTTTTTATTGAGTTATAGTCATTTTACAATGTTGCATCAAATTCCAGCTTAGAGCAAAATTTTTCAGTTATACATGAATATACACGTACATTCGTTGTCACATTCTCTTTTGCTGTGTCCTTCTGTGTACTTCAAATCATCTCTGGATTACTCACGGTATCTAATACAACATGAATGCTATGTAAGTAGTTGTCAGTTTTGGCAAATTCAAGTGTTGCTTTTTGAAACTTCCTGTTTTTTCACGAATATTTTCATACCACAGTTAGTTGAATCTGCTGGATAGGGAGCCCCTAGATATGGAGAGCCCCCAAGCTCTTCCTTCCCACCTCCTAAATTTCCACTGCAAGCACTGAAGGGGTCCAAACATAGAAGAGCACCATCTACCTGCTGGAAACGCTGAGGAATTCCTTCAGCTTATGTAGTGCAGGAGAGAAAGTTTAGGGCCAAATAGTGGGAAAGGAGGGCCTGCCTGCAGAGGAAGGAGGAAGGACCGCAGTGGAAGCCAGCTCGTACCCTTACTGGAGCTAGCTGATAGCAGTGAGGGACGCCGAGGAACTGGGGACACGTCACGTGGGGTGCGATCCTGGCCGCCAGGTGCAGGGTTAGCATAGCTGGGACCCAGTTTGCAAGATCAAAATAACAAGGCGGGGAGAGGGGCTGCCTCAGCCCCGGGATCCTGACAACGGCCACAGCGCCGTGACCCCAGCTAATGAGGCTCCCCTAGTAAGCCAGAAAAAGGAAACTCTGAGCCAAGATATTGCAGATTCCACCGCAGCCACATGGATAACTAGATCTCTCAGCTGACAAAATGTAACCACCAGAAACAGGAATCTTTCCTTTTCTCTTCATTTGGACCTTTGGACAGGGAGCCACACATCTCTGACGGGAACCACCTTTAATCCGATAGAGATCTCACTTTTTCAGGAATAAGCATGGAGAAAAAGAGTGGGGTGATGGTTTAAACCGGAAGTCAAAGCGGAAGCCCATCTGAGAAGTGGTAAAAACATACATCTCAATGAATCCAAGCTATGGTGAAAAGAAGGGGGAAGGTTAAGTAAATCTCTATCCACCAGACAAGACTAGCCAGTCATAAAAAGACAGCACTTTAAATGAAGAAAACTTTTTTGTTTTTTTTTGGTGATGAAAAACAATGCCATATTTTAAAACAAGGCTTGGGCCGTCAACAACATGCTGAGAGTTGTTGAGGAGGAGAACATAAAGCTGCATATAGACATGAAAGTGTTCCAAGTCCACTGCTCGAAAAAACTTAGCCAATCATGTGTCCAGTTGATTTGAAAATCCAGATAAGTAAATAACTCAAAAGTGGGAAATACATGGTATTAAATAGTGGTAGTGAGCAATGAAATCCAAGAAGTTTATACCTATATTTTCATTGTTAATATAACAAACTGGAAGCAACATTCTAAAAAGTAGTAACTAGAGGACACATACATACACACACATACACACACACACACACACACACACACAGACAAACGCACACACACACAATCTGGAACAGCAGAGAGGTAAAATATGCTAAATTTATCATTATTGAGGAACAAGATCTAATAGATTATTTCATTTTTGATAGTGTTATAGGGATACTGGTCCAATTACATATAAAGTTATGAACTTAGAGATGATTTATAAAAATTTAGAGAGAATTTTCATTAAAAGGCAATATAGCTTCCAAATCATTGAAGAGAAAATTAAGAATAAAAAAAATTAATCAATCCAGCTAATATGGAGTAACAGACACCATATTTACCACCCTAAAATAAACCACAAAATGGATACAATATATGAAGCAATGATTTTTAAGAGAGGTGAAAACGATGATCCACTAGGACCCTGTCCTGCAACCACTATACCAAGGCTGCTAGGCCTCCTACTGCCATCACCAATAATGTCCACCAAGAGGCGACATTTCCTTCCTCTGCTCCTACTGCAGAGCCAGTCCTGAGCAGTCCTTTTGCAGGTTTTGGCAGGCAGCTCCCAGAAGTGCTCTCGTGGACCTTGGTCGCTTTTGGCCACCAGCAAAGGGATCAAGGATGAGCAGTAAGCCTCCTTACTCATCCAAGACCTAGGAACCTATCTGATTTCTGAGCAGGGCTTCACTCTTGTCTGCTGTCTGGTACACTCTGCCTGGCTTCCCGAGTCCCCGGATTGGGCAGCATACACGCTGGGGAAGTGGAAGTAAGAGGAACGTGGACAGGCAGGAAAGCAGAGGAGTCAGTGCATGATGCCCCAGTGAAGGTGAAGGAGCGCCAGGGAGGCTGGTGGAGAAGCAGCTGGATGGCTAGAGGTGGGCACTTAAAGGAGAGAGGCTGGACCTGGGGTGGAGACACGCCCGGGTATGAGACCGGGGGTAGGGTGAATGGGGGGTGGCTGGCTCAGGCTGACGGAGAAGAAGACCCTACAATGACCATACTGGGTGGTGGAGGGAGAATGAAGTTTGACATCTTGATGATAGGAGGTGAGGCAATACAGAGCTGGTGGTCCAGGTGCTCCTGACTGAGGCAGATGAGCCGGGAGGCCAGGGTGGCAGGCACTGCTAGGAATGGATCTGGGTTTTCCAGGTGCTCCCAAGAGAGGAGGAGCAATGATCTGAAGGTGGAAAGTGAGCACAAGGAAGTCAACCCAGCCTCCTGATCAAATGGGGGGGTGTGAGTGGGCAAAGAGATGGTTGCCCAGGAAGCAGGGACCACGGGTGAAGTGAGGGGACACTCAGAGAAGAGAGGGAGAAGAGTCTTCTGTGTGTAGGGGAAGAGAGGCCCCAGGACAAAGGAGCACAGAGGCACAGTGATGAGGATGGACTGGCTCTATGGTGACACTGAAGGGATGGCTGGATCTTTGTCTTGAGGGCTTAGGTTGGGGGGACTACTGGCCTCATGAGGACCCCCCTCTCAGAAGCCTGGACAGAAGCTCTTGCTCCTGAGAGCTGTGTGGCCACCAATGTTCCTGGAGGGGCTCTGCCTCCATCTTCTCTTATCAGACTTTCCTGCCCAGTCCCCGACTGCCACCGAGGGAGCCTGGGCCTCGCAGCTGTTTGCCGTGGAGGGACACAGGCTCCTTGGAGAAGCAGGCAGATCTTTGGTCCGTAACCCAAGGCCTAGCAAAGTGCCAGCCCATGTGTGGGCCATGTAGGGGCTCGGATACTTATTAAACTAACTCAAAGCAGTAGAATAGCAGAGTGGAGGAAGTGACCACTGAGCTCATAGAGTTCACTGCCCACACCCCCATTCTACAGATGAGGAATCAGAGACCAAGCGGTGAAGCAGCCTTGGCCAAGGTCACGCTGCTCTTAAATGTTGGCCTGTGTCGGGCATGCCAAGTGAGCTGCAGTGAAGGGGCTGAGAGGGGGCTCTGGGGCCAGACAGCTTGGGTTCAAGTCCCAGCTCTGCCATTTATTAGCCGTGTGATTAATGAATGTCCTTACCTTTAAAGTGGAACTCATAGTGGTGCCAACTCATTGTTTGTCATGAACACAGCGTTCCTGGAACAGCAGGACAGAGTTGTGTAAGGGTTTGCTATTGCTTTGGTTACTATTATTATCACCAAGTGAACAATGAAATGAAGAACAAAGGCAGCAAGAATTTTTATTTGAAAGGACTTTGAAATCCTCTGATGAATGCTTCATTTCATCTATTAAAGTTTGCATTTGACCCTTATTAACAACTACACAATGGATGACTTTTGAGGCAATCTTGCTTCATGACTTTAATTCTCACTAACGACACAGGCTATTTAACAGGCAGCAGTTTCTTTTCCAGGAAGAGGGACAGAAAGTTAAAAATGACTCAGTGCCTCTCTGTCCCCAGTGAGTTGGTTGTGACCTGTCAACCCAGCTTTGGGGAAGTGCCAGCTCCCCCTGGGCTTGCTGAGCTGCCACGCAGACTCCAAGGGGTGCCGTACCCCCACACGAATCCAGTCTCTTGGTTCCTATCTTTGCTTCAGACCCCTCAAGGATTGCCCACACCCCAGGGCCCTATCTGCCCCACCAGCCTCGGCTGCTGGACTCCAGGACAATATCCTGGGTCTCAACCATCTTCTGTTCCTATGACCGCCCCACTACTCTACATTTTGTCCTTCAAGTGTGAGCTCCTGTGGCTGGCCACACAGCAGAGGTCTCCCCGCCCTCCCCCTTGGGTAACTGCATTGTCCTGAACGGTGCCTAACGAACCCGTGTGGAGGCAGGAAGAATCAAGAACAACAGGTGCTCAGAGGGGCTGCCTTTCCCACTGCAGGGGCCCTAGAGAGCTTTCTACCGGCTGGTTATTCACAGGCGCTGAAGCTGTGGAATCTCGATATCACCAATTTAAAGGGCATCATCACTAATTAAAAAAGCAATCATTTCTTCAGTAGCAAAAGGAGAAAAGACTTTGTGTTCCCCACCTCCAACTTTTTTCCTCCACCTTCAGATGTTTCTCATCTCTGGGCAAGGGTAGAAAGCAACTCACAGAATATTATTTTTCAATGTCTTTTCCCACTCTGAAGATTGCTTTCCCAGAACCGATGAAGGCTAGAATGGTTTAGCTTTCCTGGACTGAGGATTCAGAGGCCTGGGGGGGAGGGGAGAGGGGGCAGGTGGGAGGTGAGATAACTTAGCAATAATGAACCTAACAGAGATATTTAAAGGTTCTATTCTAAACAGAAAGGAAGCAGGATGCTATAGAAACAGGAAAATCCATAGTTGGAAATGCAATAACGAGTTACAAGAGAATAAACATAAAGATGTAAAAATGAAAAAGGACATCAAAATAAAAAAGGTTGGGAATTGGAGAGGGGAGCAAGAAAATATAGATTTTTTTCTTTCTTTTTTTTCTTCGTTATTCTTAGGATGTGATGGAGCCTACGTGATTATCAGTCTAAAGGAAATAGATATAGTAATGGGTTGATATATTTGAAGAATAAGGTAACCACAAATCAAAAGCATACAATAGAGCCGCAAAAAAACCAAAAAGAAACAAACTCAAAATGGCTTAAAAACTTAAATATTAGACAAGACACTATAAACTTCTCACAAGAAAACATAGGCAAAACATTATTTGACATACATCTCAGCAATGTTTTCCTAGGGCAATCTAAGCAACCCAAGCAACAGAAATAAAAGCTAAAATAAATAAATGAGACCTAATTAAACTTATAAACTTTTGCACAGCAATAGAAACCATAAGTAAAACTAAAAGACAACCTATGGAATTGGGGAAAATATTTGCAAAATATGAGACTGACCATGGCTTAATTTCTAGACTATATAAATAGTTCATACAACTTAATAAGAAAAAAATAAACAACCAAATCAAAAAATGGGCAGAACAACTAAACAAGCAATCCTCCAATGAAGACACACAAATGGCCAATAGGCATATAAAAAAATGCTCAATATCCCTCAATTATCAGAGAAATGCAGCTCAAAACTACAATGTTATCATCTCACACCAGTCAGAATGGCCATCATTCAAAAGTCCACAAACCATAAATGCCGGAGAGGCTGTGGAGAAAAGGAAACCCTCCTACATTGTTGGTGGGAATGTAGTTTGGTGCAGTCACTGTGGAAAACATTATGGAGATTCCTCAAAAGACAAAAAAAAAAAAAAAAAGACTTACCACCTAATCCAGCAATCCCACTCCTGGGCATATATCCAGAGGGAACCTTCATTCCAAAAGATACCTGCACCCCAATTTTCACAGGAGCACTGTTTACAATGGCCAAGACATAGAAGCAACCTAAACGTCCACTGACAGATGACTGGATAAAGATGTGGTACTTAGATATAACAGAATATTACTCAGTCATAACAAAGAAGGAAATAAGGCCATTTACAGCAACATGGATGGAACTGGAGATTATCTCACTAAGTGAAATAAGTCAGACAAAGACAAGTATCATATGATATCACTTATATGTGGAATTTTAAAAAAATGATACAAATGAACTTATTTATAAAACAAAAACAGACTCACAGACTTATAAAACAAACTTAGAAGTTTGGGATTAACAGATATAAATTACTATATGTAAAACAGACAAACGACAAGGATTCACTGTAGAACACAGGGAAGAATATTCCATATCTTGCAACCTATAATGGAAAAGAACCTGAAAAAGAATAGACTATGTATATGTACAACTGAATCACTATGCTGCATACCTGAAACTAACAAAACAGCTGTATAACTGAAACTAACAAAACATTGTAAATCAACCACATTTCAATTTAAAAAAAAATTGATAAGCTCTAAATACCTTTATTCAAAGAAAATCTTGAACACTTCCCTCTTACAAAACTTAAAATGGGTAGCTTGAGCAGGACCAAATTATACTGGATGGGCAGTTACATATCTTCTCCAGCACGTGGCCCATGCTACACACACATCGTGTTTTCCTACAGGTAAGAACAGCCCTGACTGCACAGGGAGCGAGTCCTTCTGGGACAAGACCTCTGTGGCAGTGGCCTCCTTGTCACTGCTCCATCTC
Organism: Camelus ferus; assembly: GCF_009834535.1. NCBI lineage: Eukaryota > Metazoa > Chordata > Mammalia > Artiodactyla > Camelidae > Camelus > Camelus ferus. Next base: position 5,225 of record NW_022587877.1, on the reverse strand, counting down.
ACCAGGAGGCCAGGGTTTTCAGAGGTGAGGGGACATAGAGCTCATACACTTCAAATTGATTTCCCAAAAAAACTATGGATAAACCAAATTCACCTGCAGTGTAGGAAACATGAGCAGGGCCCCTAAGCAGACCAACAAGCCCAAAGTAAGATGGCCCGATGTTCAGATCGGAACCAGAACAACGACCACCTGGCCCCAGTTAAATGACCACCACCTCACCTGCAATGAACTGCTCATACTCAATGTCAGGGATGTTTCTGTTGAGACTTGGGAGGTCAAAGGAGTCGGACAAGGGATCGGGGCTCTGCCAGTGGTAGAGGTAGCCCCAAGGGAATAGCACCAGTACTGGCTTCTCCATCTTCAGCAGGGTCTTCAGGAGGAAGGCGATGTGGATGCAGACGTTCCTATGGAGGTTGAAGCCCTCTGGAGGGTTGAAGTCACACAGAAGGTACCTGGCAGGGAGCAAAGGAGAGCGGGTCATCAGGGCCAGGCCTCTGCACAGGAATCCCGGCTTAGATAGGACAGATACAACGGGAATCCCTGCACAGCCCATGGCCTACAATCCAGACACATTCAGCAGCTTCTGGTTTGTAAAGTGGAGGCACTGCCCACCCATCTCCATGTGGCCAATTACTTCAAGTCCGGGAGCAGTTGCGGAAGACATCTTGGCATCCGTCTAACACCACTAAGCACCTGACTAGCATCTGAGCACCCGTTCTCCAGGGGCTCTCAAACTTCTTGTTCTACAGAACCCTATACACTCTTAACAATTACTGAGAACTCCAAAAGGATGCTATTTATGTGAGTTTAATCTATCAATATTTCCTGTTAGAAGTTAAATAAGAAGTCAGAAAAAGTGTATGAATTCACTTAAAAAATTAACAATCTACTGTATGTTACCATTAATACTCTTAAACAAAATATAATTCTATTTTTCAAAGAAAAATCATTAGTGAGAAGAATAGCAGTGATTTTAATTTCTGCAAATCTCTTTTGGACTGGTGAGAGCTGAATTCTCCTATCTGCCTCTGCATTCCCTGTTTTGTGATATCACAGGCCAGGTTTTCCCTGGAAAACCCCTCAGGAACTCGTGAGAGCAAGAGTGTGCAAAAGGCAGGTGACATCCCGGCGTTTCTATGAAAATGGTCTTGCACCTCAGGGGCCTTGGATACACTTTGATAACTGCTGCCCTATCCAAGGCGAGACTCTTCTACACAAGAGCCAGGCAAGGGTCCTGGATTCTGTAATGAGTTACCGCCACCACACCCCTCCCTTCTCTGTGTGTTTCTCACAAACTCCATTACTGCAGATGAGGATGCAGTCCTCAACTGGGGCCTCTAATCCCAGAAGACTGCTAACTTCAAGAGGGAGGGTCCCATCTACCATCCCTACACCCCGCATAGTTTATTTTGAGTCAAGCCCTAGATAACTGCTTATCGGCACTGACCCTTGTGTCTTATTCCTGAGGTTGAATGAAGGAACCAACATCTGGATGGAACTGAAGTTTCCCTGCAAATAAACAAGGCTGATAAACCAGCCCATTCCAACATCTGATTCTGGGGCTCTTCAAAACCAGGGTAAGGCCCCGCTTCTTCTAAGATGGGTCCTCCGCCTGCCCTTCCCAGGGGTTTCTGGGAGGCCGCGGCCACAAAGGGCGACCCAGACTCGCGGCCCCAGCCCCAGGGCCTGAGGGGGAGGAAAGCTTGAGGCTGTGCCCAAGCCCTGCCCCGCCCAGCCCCAACACGCTCCCCTGCACCACAGCCCTCCCCGGCCACCGCCCGAACCCCGATCCCACCCCGGGCCATGTCCGACGTCGCGGACGTACGTTTACCGTCTGTGGGACGCCGCCCCAGACAGGATGTCGGCCGCCGAGTGACCAGGCCAGAACTAGTCACCCGGCCGAGCAAGCCGCCATCCCCAGCAGCAAGCACCGCCATGGTCCCAGGCAGCTGCACACTTCCGGAGCCCGCTCCCCGCCCCAGAAGCGCACGCCGGCCCGCGCGGACCGCGGCGCCTGTAGCCATGGCAACGCCGCTGGGCCCTCCCCTTGCGCTTGCGTCGTGCGTCCTTCCGAGTCAAGATGTGCGAGGGCAGAACTTGCGGAGCCAATGGGAGCAAGGGATCGGCCAGGACGGGGGTGGTTGGAGGCTTTTGGGGCAGCTGGGCGGGGCCGGGGAAGGCGGGGCCGCGGGGACGTCCTCACCTGCAGATGGCGCCGGCCGGAGTCTGGGGCGGTGCTGCCACCAGTGGGCGGGGCAGCGGGGTAGCGGGGCGAGGGCACCCTCACCTGTCCGTGTGTGGGGCTCAGCCTGGGCTCCGCGGCCTCCGCTTGAACCGGACGTGGACCCAGGCTGCCGGTGGGCAAGATAGAGGACTGAGCCCAGGCATGCACTGCTGACCAGGTAGGGCACCTGAACTGCAGATCCGCCATGCCCGCTGCCGGCCTTGAATTCAAGCTGCTGGGCAGTTTCCAAGAAGATGGGACCTGTCATAAGAGGGGAGGTAGGGCTGGGGTGCCAGATGCCGGGTTGGGTGCAGTCTCCCAGGAGAGACACGGTGAGAGGGTGCAGAGCGGCCCCTGTGTTGGCGGGGCTAAGAGTTTGGGGTATAGGGTGGGGGTGGTGTGCCTTGCTCTGTGGTCTCCCCAAGAACCCTCACTCCAGAGAAAGGGGCTCTGCTCCCCCCACCCCTCATTGCACTCCCTGCATTCCCCAGCACCACCTGGGGTGTGGTCATGTCGGGGTAGGGAAGGCCCAGGGAAGGGGCTCATTCAGAGGCAAGGGCCACTCTGCAGGGATGCTGGACATGACAAAAATGCCGTGCCTCAGAACTCCCCTGGGCTGGGTTTCTAACCAGTGGGATGGAAGGGCCTTTCCTTCCTGGGGTGCAGTTGGGGGAACTAGATACATCATGAATGTCAGCCCTGAAATTGGAGGCTGCGCTACATCCATTCTTGGAAAGAAAAATCAGGCCCCTCCAACCCAGGTGACTCAGAAAGTCATTCAGCAATGTTCGGGGTCCCCAGTTTAGGCTTTCAATTAGTGCTGAGCGGCTCAGGAGGCCAGATCCCTGTCCATGGCTCCAGGAGTAGGCTTTCTGCTGGGGGACAGGATCCTCACAAACACCTGTGTCTTTGTGGGTCACTCCCCTCTGACAAGCTGGGAGGCAGGGTGCAGTTGGGGGAAATCGTGTTTCCATGAGGAGAGGGCCACCAAGTGGTGGGGGCACAGGAGACTGTGAGAAAGAGTCCCGCAGCCTTTGTGGAATCAAAAAACTGGCAAATGTGAAAAAGTGCATAATTTGTTTTATTGAACAGGCTGCTTATGTACGTTTGGAGGGCCAGGTTCAAGGACTCTGCATCCCTCCAGGACAATAGCCTCAAGAGACGAACAGACAGAGCAGATGTGGGGTTTCTCCCAGGAATGAGGCAGAACAGGGATTTCTGCAGATTTGCAAGGAGACCCAGACCGCTGAGCACGGGGATACAACCCCATGTGACCCCTGTCTTTTTTGCCTTGGGTTCTGGGTCTGGCCTGATCATGTATTCTTCCAGCTGAGTTCCAGAAACAGAGGGTAGACTTAGAGAGGCTGCGTTTGGAACCCGGTGTGGAGACGGAGGGTCCTTTATCTTGAGTCCCCTCAGCCTAATCACTGTAGCTGAGTTCCAACACCACCCAGGCCCCCAGGGTGGCCGTGGAGGGAGAGCAAGCCTGGCAGGCGACCTAGGGGTCCCAATGCTGTGTCCCTCCCTTGTCTTCATTCCCTTTCACCCCGGAAGGTGTGATTGTCTCGTGTCATGGTGGCCACCACAGTGTCCCTCCCAGCAATCTCTTCTCCATCAGGTGGGGTTCCCACACCTGCTCAGCCTTCTCTCTCCATGGATGCTGAAGGACCAGGCCCACCTGAAGTTCTGAGCTTGAGCAGTAAGGTGGAAACAAAGAAACCAATGGAAACAAAGAAGCAATTGATTGTGGCAAAGCTCCCCACCACAGAGAAGCTGCCCTGAGTGGAAGGGAGGGTGTGGGCATGCCAATTTGTTTCCTGTCTCCCAGTGCTCTTCGCTTTCTTATTGCAGACCTGCATGGTTACAACAAAATGATCTGCAAAACTGAAAATATTTACTCTCTCGCTTTTACAGAAAAGGGTGGCCAGCCTCTGGTCCCAGTACCAGGCAAGTGATTGGAGTTCCTTTCCAGTTTGGAAACATCTGGGCAGGCCCAGGTTTGCAAAAGTCTTTAAGAGTAGTTACGGAGTTTTGCTTCTAAAATTTTTTACGGATGTATATACTTCTGAGATGCGGTTGTGCTGTGTAATTCTGAGCCGGGATTTTCTCAAACTGTTTCTCATTTCTTATACCAGAAATGCCTAAATTCCAAGGGGAACTGCAAAAGCGGGTTCTTACAAAAGCGGGTTCTGCCCTGGGAGCTGTGACTCTCCAAGCCTGCCCGGCTTCCTCTCTGGGTTGGGAGCAGCTTTCCCCCTCAGGTTGGGTCCTTGGTCTCTCCCCTATCTCTCTGCTATACATTTGGTGGAAGCAACCAGACTTGGAAATTGACATGCCATCAATTTCTCGATTTCTCCAAAAATCCCTGATTTGGCCTTTCCATTTGGAACTCTCTCCCTGATACTCATATTCTTTTTCTTTCATTCATCTTGCTTTCACATTCATACTACTGTGTAAATTACTTTTCCAAATTTTGAATCAGTCCATACATATGTAAAATGCTCAGATCTCTATTATTTCCACTAAGATGCTTATTCTAACTTAGAACCTTTCTGCATTTCTGTATTTATGTCAATAAAGTGAATAGTATTTCTACAAGCCTCATAGTTAAACAGTGTGTTTGTTTGGGGCTATTATGTAACATGAAATAATGCTACATCAACATAGTCCTTTTTCATTTAATTTTATGTAACACCAAGATGAGGTTTTTGCATGAAGACTGGTTTTATTGAAATTTTACCTACGTTATGGACAGTCAGTTTATGTGAAAGCCCTCATTTCTCCCCTTTTCTGATATATTTTCCATTTGGCTATTATAACATATACCTTGGCATGAAATAAAATTCCAAATTCATTCACATAATAAAATTAATACATTTAAATTATATTTTTTTAATGTTAAAAAGAAAGAAAAGAAAACCCAGACTCCTCTACCTATTAGGCATTTCTGTGGCAATAGCTAATAGATTCCTTAACCATGACATTGAAGAACTGAGCTGTT
>NW_022587876.1:0-39815 GCF_009834535.1 Camelus ferus | reverse complement strand
AACAGGTTTGAAGGAGAACTGTTCCTCTTGATTTCTCACTCTGTTTCCTAGTGCCAGTTTGAAGTTCCTGCAGTTTTCACTGTAAACGGAGTTGGAGCTAGTACCTCCCCATATAAATGTATGGAGTGGAATTTGCAAGTGAAAAGAAACTTGTGTTCCCAACAAGCTACATAAAGGACGGCTTTCACACAAACTTATCTCTCAGAACTGAGCATGTGGAGAGACGTTCGTTCATCTAGCACAAAGGGAACGGGTTGCAGGAGAAAGTTTTTCTCTGGTTTTCTCAGTCTGTTTCCTAGTGCCGTTTTGAAGTTCCTGCAGTTTTCACTATAAACCGATTTGGAGCTAGTACCTCCCCATATATATGTATGGAGTGGAGTTTGCAACTGAAAAGAATCTTTGTTTTGACAACAAGCTAGTTGAAGGACAGCTTTCACACACACTTATCTCTGAGAACTGAGCATGTGGAGAGACTTTCGTTAATCTAGCACAAAGGGAAAGTGTTGCAGGTGGAACTTTGCCTCTGGTTTCTCAGTCTGTTTCCTAGTGCCGGTTTGATATTCCTGCAGTTTTCACTGTAAAACCGAGTTGGTGCTAGTACCTCCTCATATATATGTACGGAGTGGATGTTGCAAGTGAAAAGAAACTTTGTGTTCCCAACAAGCTAGTTGAAGGACGGCTTTCACACACACTTTTCTCTCAGAACTGAGCATGTGGAGAGTGGTTCGTCATCTAGCACAAAGTGAACGGGTGGCAGGAGAAACTTTTACTCTGGTTTCTCAGCCTGTTTCCTAGTGCCGGTTTGAAGTTCTTACAGTTTTCACTGTAAAACCGTGTTGGAGCTCATACCTCCCCTTATATATGTATGAAGTGGAGTTTGCAATTCAAAAGAAATTTTGTGTTCCCAACAAGCTAGGTGAAGGACGGCTTTCACACACACTTATCTCTCAGAACTGAGCATGTGGAGAGACTTTCGTTCATCTAGCACAAAGGGAACGGGTTGCAGTATAAATTTTACTCTGGTTTCTCAGTCTGTTTCCTAGTGCCGATGTGAAGTTCTTGCAGTTTTAACTGTAAAATCGAGTTGGAGCTCGTACCTCCCCATAAATATATATGGAGTGGAGTTTGCATCTGAAAAGAAAGTTTGTGTTCCCAATAAGCTAGGTGCAGGACGGCTTTCACACACACTTATCTGTCAGAACTGAGCATGTGCAGAGACTTTCTTTCATCTAGCACAATGGGAACGGGTTGCAGGAGAAAATTCTACTCTGGTTTCTCAGTCTGTTTCCTAGTGCTGGTTTGATGTTCCTGCAGTTTTCACTATAAAACAGAGTTGGAGCTAGTACCTCCCCGTATATATGTATGGAGTGGAGTTTGCAACTGAAAAGAATCTTTGTGTTCCCAACAAGCTAGTTGAAGGTCGGCTTTCAAACACACATATCTCTCAGAACTGAGCATGTGGAGAGACTTTCGTTAATCTAGCACAAATGGAACGGGTTGCAGGAGAAACTTTTCCTCTGGTTTCTCAGTCTGTTTCCTAGTGCCGGTTTGAAGTTCCTGCAATTTTCACTGTAAAACCGTGTTGGAGCTAGTACCTCACCATATATATGTAAGGAGTGGAGTTTGCAAGTGAAAAGAAACTTTGTGTTCCCAACAAGCTAGGTGAAGGACAGCTTTCACACACACTTATCTCTCAGAACTGAGCATGTGGAGAGACGTTCGTTCATCTAGCACAAAGGGAACGGGTTGAAGGAGAAACTTTTACTCTGGTTTCTCAGTCTGTTTCCTACTGCCGGTTTGAAGTTCCTGCAGTTTTCACTGTAATAACGAGTTGGAACTTGAACCTCCCCATATATATGTATGGAGTGGGGTTTGCAAGTGAAAAGAAATTTTGTGTTTCCAACAATCTAAGTGAAGGAAGACATTCACACACACTTATCACTCAGAACTGAGCATGTGGAGAGACGTTCGTTCATCTAGCACAAAGGGAACGGGTTGCAGGAGAAATTTCTACTCTGGTTACTCAGTCTGTTTCCTAGTGCCGGTTTGAAGTTCCTGCAGTTTTCACTGTAAAACCGATTTGGAGCTCGTAAATCCCCATATGTATGTATGGAGTGGATTTTGCAACTGAAAAGATACTTTGTGTTCCCAACAAGCTAGGTGAAGGATGGCTTTCACACACACATATCTCTCAGAACTGAGCATGTGGAGAGTCGTTCGTTCATCTAGCCCAAAGAGAATGGGTTGCAGGAGAAACTATAACTCTGGTTTCTCAGTCTGTTTCCTAGTGCCGGTATGAAGGTCCTGCATTTTTCACTGTAAAACCGACTTGGAGCTCGTACCTTCCCATATATATGTATGGAGAGGAGTTTGCAACTGAAAACGAACTTTCTGTTCCCAACAAGCTAGTTTAAGGACGGCTTTAACACAAAATTATCACTAAGAAATGAGCATGCGGAGAGAAGTTCGTTAATCTAGCACAAAGGGAACAGGTTGAAGGAGAAACTGTTCCTCTGATTTCTCAGTCTGTTTCCTAGTGCCGGTTTGAAGTTCCTGCAGTTTTCACTGTAAAACGGAGTTGGAGCTAGTACCTCCCCATATAAATGTAAGGAGTGCAGTTTGCAAGTGAAAAGAAACTTTGTGTTCCCAACAAGCTACATAAAGGACGGCTTTCACACACACTTATCTCTCAGAACTTAGCATGTGGAGAGACTTTCGTTCATCTAGCACAAATGGAACGGGTTGCAGGAGAAACTTCTACTCTGGTTTTGCAGTCTGTTTCCTAGTGCTGGTTTGATGTTCCTGCACATTTCACTGTAAAACCGAGTTGGAGCTAGTATTTCCCCATATATATGTATGGAGTGGAGTTTGCAACTGAAAAGAATCTTTGTGTTCCCAACAAGATAGTTGAAGGACTGCTTTCACACACACTTATCTCTGAGAACTGAGCATGTGGAGAGACTTTCGTTAATCTAGCACAAAGGGAACGGGTTGCAGGTGGAACTATGCCTCTGGTTTCTCAGTCTGTTTCCTAGTGCCGGTTTGAAGTTCTGCAGTTTTCACTGTAAAACCGAGTTGGAGCTAGTACCTCCCCATATATATGTACGGAGTGGAGTTTGCAAGTGAAAAGAAACTTTGTGTTCCCAACAAGCTAGGTGAAGGACAGCTTTCACACACACTTATCTCTCAGAACTGAGCATGTGGAGAGACGTTCGTTCATCTAGCACAAAGGGAACGGGTTGAAGGAGAAACTTTTACTCTGGTTTCTTAGCCTGTTTCCTTGTGCCGGTTTGAAGTTCTTACAGTTTTCACTGTAAAACCGTGTTGGAGCTCATACCTCCCCATATATATGTATGGAGTGGAGTTTGCAATTCAAAGAAATTTTGTGTTCCCAAGAAGCTAGGTGAAGGACGGCTTTCACACACACATATCTCTCAGAACTGAGCATGTGGAGAGTCGTTCTTTCATCTAGCCCAAAGAGAATGGGTTGCAGGAGAAATTTTACTGTGGTTTCTCAGTCTGTTTCCTACTGCCGGTTTGAAGTTCCTGCAGTTTTCACTGTAAAACCGAGTTAGAGCTCGTAAATCCCCATATGTATGTATGGAGTGGATTTTGCAACTGAAAAGAAACTTTGTGTTCCCAACAAGCTAGGTGAAGGATGGCTTTCACACACACATATCTCTCAGAACTGAGCATGTGGAGAGTCGTTCTTTCATCTAGCCCAAAGAGAATGGGTTGCAGGAGAAACTTTTACTCTGGTTTCTCAGTCTGTTTCCTAGTGCCGGTTTGAAGTTCCTGCAGTTTTCACTGTAAAACCGAGTTGGAGCTCGTACCTCCCCATATATATGTATGGAATGGAGTTTGCAACTGAAAAGGAACTTTCTGTTCCCAACAAGCTAGTTTAAGGACGGCTTTAACACAAAATTATCACTAAGAACTGAGCATGTGGAGAGACGTTCGTTAATCTAGCACAAAGTGAACAGGTTGAAGGAGAAACTGTTCCTCTGATTTCTCACTCTGTTTCCTAGTGCCAGTTTGAAGTTCCTGCAGTTTTCACTGTAAAACGGAGTTGGAGCTAGTACCTCCCCATATAAATGTATGGAGTGGAATTTGCAAGTGAAAAGAAACTTTGTGTTCCCAACAAGCTACATAAAGGACGGCTTTCACACAAACTTATCTCTCAGAACTGAGCATGTGGAGAGACGTTCGTTCATCTAGCACAAAGGGAACGGGTTGCAGGAGAAAGTTTTTCTCTGGTTTCTCAGTCTGTTTCCTAGTGCCGGTTTGAAGTTCCTGCAGTTTTCACTATAAAACCGATTTGGAGCTAGTACCTCCCCATATATATGTATGGAGTGGAGTTTGCAACTGAAAAGAATCTTTGTGTTCCCAACAAGCTAGTTGAAGGACAGCTTTCACACACACTTATCTCTGAGAACTGAGCATGTGGAGAGACTTTCGTTAATCTAGCACAAAGGGAAAGTGTTGCAGGTGGAACTTTGCCTCTGGTTTCTCAGTCTGTTTCCTAGTGCCGGTTTGATATTCCTGCAGTTTTCACTGTAAAACCGAGTTGGTGCTAGTACCTCCTCATATATATGTAAGGAGTGGAGTTTGCAAGTGAAAAGAAACTTTGTGTTCCCAACAAGCTAGTTGAAGGACGGCTTTCACACACACTTTTCTCTCAGAACTGAGCATGTGGAGAGTGGTTCGTTCATCTAGCACAAAGTGAACGGGTGGCAGGAGAAACTTTTACTCTGGTTTCTCAGCCTGTTTCCTAGTGCCGGTTTGAAGTTCTTACAGTTTTCACTGTAAAACCGTGTTGGAGCTCATACCTCCCCTTATATATGTATGAAGTGGAGTTTGCAATTCAAAAGAAATTTTGTGTTCCCAACAAGCTAGGTGAAGGACGGCTTTCACACACACTTATCTCTCAGAACTGAGCATGTGGAGAGACTTTCGTTCATCTAGCACAAAGGGAACGGGTTGCAGTATAAATTTTACTCTGGTTTCTCAGTCTGTTTCCTAGTGCCGATGTGAAGTTCTTGCAGTTTTAACTGTAAAATCGAGTTGGAGCTCGTACCTCCCCATAAATATATATGGAGTGGAGTTTGCATCTGAAAAGAAAGTTTGTGTTCCCAATAAGCTAGGTGCAGGACGGCTTTCACACACACTTATCTGTCAGAACTGAGCATGTGCAGAGACTTTCTTTCATCTAGCACAATGGGAACGGGTTGCAGGAGAAAATTCTACTCTGGTTTCTCAGTCTGTTTCCTAGTGCTGGTTTGATGTTCCTGCAGTTTTCACTATAAAACAGAGTTGGAGCTAGTACCTCCCCGTATATATGTATGGAGTGGAGTTATGCAACTGAAAAGAATCTTTGTGTTCCCAACAAGCTAGTTGAAGGTCGGCTTTCAAACACACATATCTCTCAGAACTGAGCATGTGGAGAGACTTTCGTTAATCTAGCACAAATGGAACGGGTTGCAGGAGAAACTTTTCCTCTGGTTTCTCAGTCTGTTTCCTAGTGCCGGTTTGAAGTTCCTGCAATTTTCACTGTAAAACCGTGTTGGAGCTAGTACCTCACCATATATATGTAAGGAGTGGAGTTTGCAAGTGAAAAGAAACTTTGTGTTCCCAACAAGCTAGGTGAAGGACAGCTTTCACACACACTTATCTCTCAGAACTGAGCATGTGGAGAGACGTTCGTTCATCTAGCACAAAGGGAACGGGTTGAAGGAGAAACTTTTACTCTGGTTTCTCAGTCTGTTTCCTACTGCCGGTTTGAAGTTCCCGCAGTTTTCACTGTAATAACGAGTTGGAACTTGAACCTCCCCATATATATGTATGGAGTGGGGTTTGCAAGTGAAAAGAAATTTTGTGTTTCCAACAATCTAAGTGAAGGAAGACATTCACACACACTTATCACTCAGAACTGAGCATGTGGAGAGACGTTCGTTCATCTAGCACAAAGGGAACGGTTTGCAGGAGAAACTTTTACTCTGGTTTCTCAGTCTGTTTCCTAGTGCCGGGTTGAAGTTCCTGCAGTTTTCACTGTAAAACCGAGTTGGAGCTATTACCTCCCCATATATATGTATGGAGTGGAGTTTGCAAGTGAAAAGAAACTTTGTGTTCCCAACAAGCTACGTGAAGGACGGCTTTCACATACACATATCTCTCAGAACAGAGCATGTGGAGAGACATTCGTTCATCTAGCACAAAGGGAACGGGTTGAAGGAGAAACTTTTACTCTGGTTTCTCAGTCTGTTTCCTACTGCCGGTTTGAAGTTCCTGCAGTTTTCACTGTAATAACGAGTTGGAACTTGAACCTCCCCATATATATGTATGGAGTGGGGTTTGCAAGTGAAAAGAAATTTTGTGTTTCCAACAATCTAAGTGAAGGAAGACATTCACACACACTTATCACTCAGAACTGAGCATGTGGAGAGACGTTCGTTCATCTAGCACAAAGGGAACGGTTTGCAGGAGAAACTTTTACTCTGGTTTCTCAGTCTGTTTCCTAGTGCCGGGTTGAAGTTCCTGCAGTTTTCACTGTAAAACCGAGTTGGAGCTATTACCTCCCCATATATATGTATGGAGTGGAGTTTGCAAGTGAAAAGAAATTTTGTGTTCCCAACAATCTAAGTGAAGGACGGCTTTCACACACACTTATCCCTCAGAACTGAGCATGTGGAGAGACGTTCGTTCATCTAGCACAAAGGGAACGGTTTACAGGAGAAATTTCTACTCTGGTTACTCAGTCTGTTCCCTAGTGCCGGTTTGAAGTTCCTCCAGTTTTCACTGTAAAACCGATTTGGAGCTCGTAAATCCCCATATGTATGTATGGAGTGGATTTTGCAACTGAAAAGAAACTTTGTGTTCCCAACAAGCTAGGTGAAGGATGGCTTTCACACACACATATTTCTCAGAACTGAGCATGTGGACAGTCGTTCGTTCATCTAGCCCAAAGAGAATGGGTTGCATGAGAAACTATTTCTCTGGTTTCTCAGTCTGTTTCCTAGTGCCGGTTTGAAGTTCCTGCAGTTTTCACTGTAAAACCGAGTTGGAGCTCGTACCTCCCCATATATATGTATGGAATGGAGTTTGCAACTGAAAGGAACTTTCTGTTCCCAACAAGCTAGTTTAAGGACGGCTTTAACACAAAATTATCACTAAGAATTGAGCATGTGGAGAGACGTTCGTTAATCTAGCACAAAGGGAACAGGTTGAAGGAGAAACTGTTCCCCTGATTTCTCAGTCTGTTTCCTAGTGCCAGTTTGAAGTTCCTGCAGTTTTCACTGTAAAACGGATTTGGAGCTAGTACCTCCCCATATAAATGTATGGAGTGGAGTTTGCATGTGAAAAGAGACTTTGTGTTCCCAACAAGCTACATAAAGGATGGCTTTCACACACAATTATCTCTCAGAATTTAGCATGTGGAGAGACTTTCGTTCATCTAGCACAAAAGGAACGGGTTGCAGGAGAAACTTCTACTCTGGTTTTGCAGTCTGTTTCCTAGTGCCGGTTTGAAGTTCCTGCACTTATCACTGTAAAACCGAGTTGGAGCTAGTTTTTCCCCATACATATGTATGGAGTTGTGTTTGCAACTGAAAAGAAACTTTGTTTTCCCAACAAGCTAGGTGAAGGATGGCTTTCACACACATATCCCTCAGAACTGAGCATGTGGAGAGACGTTCGTTCATCTAACACAAAGGGAATGGGATGCAGGAGAAACTTCTACTGTGGTTTCTCAGTCTGTTTCCTAGTGCTGGTTTGATGTTCCTGCAGTTTTCACTGTAAAACCGAGTTGGAGCTAGTACCTCCCCATATATATGTATGGAGTGGAGTTTGCAACTGAAAAGAATCTTTGTGTTCCCAACAAGCTAGTTGAAGGAGTGCTTTCACACACACTTATCTCTGAGAACTGAGCATGTGGAGAGAATTTCGTTAATCTAGCACAAAGGGAATGGGTTGCAGGTGGAACTTTGCCTCTGGTTTCTCAGTCTGTTTCCTAGTGCCGGTTTGAAGTTCCTGCAGTTTTCACTGTAAAACCGAGTTTGAGCTAGTACCTCCTCATATATATGTACGGAGTGGAGTTTGCATGTGAAAAAAAACTTTGTGTTCCCAACAAGCTAGGTGAAGGGCAGCTTTCACACACACTTATGTCTCAGAACTGAGCATGTGGAGAGACGTTCGTTCATCTAGCACAAAGGGAACTGGTTGCAGGAGAAACTTTTACTCTGGTTTCTCAGCGTGTTTCCTAGTGCTGGTTTGAAGTTCTTACAGTTTTCACTGTAAAACCGTGTTGGAGCTCAAACCTCCCCTTATATATGTATCGAGTGGAGTTTGCAATTCAAAAGAAATTTTGTGTTCCCAACAAGCTAGGTGAAGGACGGCTTTCACACACACTTATCTCTCAGAACTGAGCATGTGGAGAGACTTTCGTTCATCTATCACAAAGGGAACGGGTTGCAGGAGAAATTTTACTCTGGTATCTCAGTCTGTTTCCTAGTGCCGGATAGAAGTTCCTGCAGTTTTCTCTGTAAAACCGAGTTTGAGCTCGTACCACCCCATATATATGTATGGAATGGAGTTTGCAACTGAAAAGGAACTTTGTGTTCCCAACAAGCTAGGTGAAGGACAGCTTTCACACACACTTATCTCTCAGAACTTAGCATGTGGAGAGACGTTCGTTCATCTAGCACAAAGGTAATGGGTTGCAGGCGGAACTTCTACTCTGGTTTTGCAGTCTGTTTTCTAGTGCCGGTTTGAAGTTCCTGCACATTTCACTGTAAAACCGAGTTGGAGCTGGTATTTCCCCATATAAATGTATGGAGTGGTGTTTGCAACTGAAAAGAAATTTAGTTTTCCCAACAAGCTAGGTGAAGGACGGCTTTCACACACACTTATCTCTCAGAACTGAGCATGTGGAGAGACGTTGGTTCATCTAGAACAAAGGGAACGGTTTGCAGGAGAAACTTTTACTCTGGTTTCTCAGTCTGTTTCCTAGTGCCGGGTTGAAGTTCCTGCAGTTTTCACTGTAAAACAGAGTTGGAGCTAGTACCTCCCCATATATATGTATGGAGTGGAGTTTGCAAGTGAAAAGAAACTTTGTGTTCCCAACAAGCTAGTTGAAGGACGGCTTTCACATACACATATCTCTCAGAACTGAGCATGTGGAGAGACATTCGTTCATCTAGCACAAAGGGAACGGGTTGAAGGAGAAACTTTTACTCTGGTTTCTCAGTCTGTTTCCTAGTGCCGATTTGAAGTTCCTGTAGTTTTCACTGTAATACCGATTTGGAACTAGTACCTCCCCATATATATGTATGGAGTGGGGTTTGCAAGTGAAAAGAAATTTTGTGTTCCCAACAATCTAAGTGAAGGACGACTTTCACACACACTTATCCCTCAGAACTGAGCATGTGGAGAGACGTTCGTTCATCTAGCACAAAGGGAACGGGTTGCAGGAGAAATTTCTACTCTGGTTACTCAGTCTGTTTCCTAGTGCCGGATTGAAGTTCCTCCAGTTTTCAATGTAAAACCGATTTGGAGCTCGTAAATCCCCATATGTATGTATGGAGTGGATTTTGCAACTGAAAAGAAACTTTGTGTTCCCAACAAGCTAGGTGAAGGATGGCTTTCACACACACATATTTCTCAGAACTGAGCATGTGGAGAGTCGTTCGTTCATCTAGCCCAAAGAGAATGGGTTGCAGGAGAAACTATTACTCTGGTTTCTCAGTCTGTTTCCTAGTGCCGGTTTGAAGTTCCTGCAGTTTTCACTGTAAAACCGAGTTGGAGCTCGTACCTCCCCTTATATATGTATGGAATGGAGTTTGCAACTGAAAAGGAACTTTCTGTTCCCAACAAGCTAGTTTAAGGACGGCTTTAACACAAAATTATCACTAAGAATTGAGCATGTGGAGAGACGTTCGTTAATCTAGCACAAAGGGAACAGGTTGAAGGAGAAACTGTTCCTCTGATTTCTCAGTCTGTTTCCTAGTGCCAGTTTGAAGTTCCTGCAGTTTTCACTGTAAAACGGAGTTGGAGCTAGTACCTCCCCATATAAATGTATGGAGTGGAGTTTGCAAGTGAAAAGAAACTTTGTGTTCCCAACAAGCTACATAAAGGACGGCTTTCACACACAATTATCTCTCAGAATTTAGCATGTGGAGAGACTTTCGTTCATCTAGCACAAAAGGAACGGGTTGCAGGAGAAACTTCTACTCTGGTTTTGCAGTCTGTTTCCTAGTGCCGGTTTGAAGTTCCTGCACTTATCACTGTAAAACCGAGTTGGAGCTAGTTTTTCCCCATACATATGTATGGAGTTGTGTTTGCAACTGAAAAGAAAGTTTGTTTTCCCAACAAGCTAGGTGAAGGATGGCTTTCACACACTTATCTCTCAGAACTGAGCATGTGGAGAGACGTTCGTTCATCTAACACAAAGGGAATGGGATTCAGGAGAAACTTCTACTGTGGTTTCTCAGTCTGTTTCCTAGTGCTGGTATGATGTTCCTGCAGTTTTCACTGTAAAACCGAGTTGGAGCTAGTACCTCCCCATATATATGTATGGAGTGGAGTTTGCAACTGGAAAGAATCTTTGTGTTCCCAACAAGCTAGTTGAAGGACTGCTTTCACACACACTTATCTCTCAGAACTGAGCATGTGGAGAGACGTTCGTTCATCTAGCACAAAGGGAACGGGTTGCAGGAGAAACTTTTACTCTGGTTTCTCAGCGTGTTTCCTAGTGCCGGTTTGAAGTTCTTACAGTTTTCACTGTAAAACAGTGTTGGAGCTCATACCTCCCCTTATATATGTATCGAGTGGAGTTTGCAATTCAAAAGAAATTTTGTGTTCCCAACAAGCTAGGTGAAGGACGGCTTTCACACACACTTATCTCTCAGAACTGAGCATGTGGAGAGACTTTCGTTCATCTATCACAAAGGGAACGGGTTGCAGGGGAAATTTTACTCTGGTATCTCAGTCTGTTTCCTAGTGCCGGATAGAAGTTCCTGCAGTTTTCTCTGTAAAACCGAGTTTGAGCTCGTACCACCCCATATATATGTATGGAATGGAGTTTGCAACTGAAAAGGAACTTTGTGTTCCCAACAAGCTAGGTGAAGGACAGCTTTCACACACACTTATCTCTCAGAAATTAGCATGTGGAGAGACGTTCGTTCATCTAGCAAAAAGGGAATGGTTTGCAGGCGAAACTTCTACTCTGGTTTTGCAGTCTGTTTTCTAGTGCCGGTTTGAAGTTCCTGCACATTTCACTGTAAAACCGAGTTGGAGCTGGTATTTCCCCATATAAATGTATGGAGTGGTGTTTGCAACTGAAAAGAAACTTAGTTTTCCCAACAAGCTAGGTGAAGGACGGCTTTCACACACACTTATCTCTCAGAAATTATCATGTGGAGAGACGTTGGTTCATCTAGAACAAAGGGAACGGTTTGCAGGAGAAACTTTTACTCTGGTTTCTCAGTCTGTTTCCTAGTGCCGGGTTGAAGTTCCTGCAGTTTTCACTGTAAAACCGAGTTGGAGCTAGTACCTCCCCATATATATGTATGGAGTGGAGTTTGCAAGTGAAAAGAAACTTTGTGTTCCCAACAAGCTAGTTGAAGGACGGCTTTCACATACACATATCTCTCAGAACTGAGCATGTGGAGAGACATTCGTTCATCTAGCACAAAGGGAATGGGTTGCAGTTGGAACTTTGCCTCTGGTTTCTCAGTCTGTTTCCTAGTGCCGGTTTGAAGTTCCTGCAGTTTTCACTGTAAAACCGAGTTGGAGCTAGTACCTCCCCATATATATGTACGGAGTGGAGTTTGCAAGTGAAAAGAAACTTTGTGTTCCCAACAAGCTAGGTGAAGGACAGCTTTCACACACACTTATATCTCAGAACTGAGCATGTGGAGAGACGTTCGTTCATCTAGCACAAAGGGAACGGGTTGCAGGAGAAATTTTACTCTGGTTTCTCAGCCTGTTTCCTAGTGCCGGTTTGAAGTTCTTACAGTTTTCACTGTAAAACCTTGTTGGAGCTCATACCTCCCCATATGTATGTATGGAGTGGAGTTTGCAACTGAAAAGAATCTTTGTGTTCCCAGCAAGCTAGTTGAAGGACTGCTTTCACACACACTTATCTCTGAGAACTGAGCATGTGGAGACAATTTCGTTAATCTAGCACAAAAGGAATGGGTTGCAGGTGGAACTTTGCCTCTGTTTTCTCAGTCTGTTTCCGAGTGCCGGTTTGAAGTTCCTGCAGTTTTCACTGTAAAACCGAGTTGGAGCTAGTACCTCCCCATATATATGTACGGAGTGGAGTTTGCAAGTGAAAAGAAACTTTGTGTTCCCAACAAGCTAGGTGAAGGACAGCTTTCACACACACTTATATCTCAGAACTGAGCATGTGGAGAGACGTTCGTTCATCTAGCACAAAGGGAACGGGTTGCAGGAGAAACTTTTACTCTGGTTTCTCAGCCGGTTTCCTAGTGCCGGTTTGAAGTTCTTACACTTTTCACTGTACAACAGTGTTGGAGCTCATACCTCCCCTTATATATGTATCGAGTGGAGTTTGCAATTCAAAAGAAATTTTGTGTTCCCAACAAGCTAGGTGAAGGACGGCTTTCACACACACTTATCTCTCAGAACTGAGCATGTGGAGAGACTTTGGTTCTTCTAGCACAAAGGGAACGGGTTGCAGGAGAAATTTTACTCTGGTATCTCAGTCTGTTTCCTAGTGCCGGATTGAAGTTCCTGCAGTATTCTCTGTAAAACCGAGTTTGATTTCGTACCACCCCATATATATGTATGGAATGGAGTTTGCAACTGAAAAGGAACTTTGTGTTCCCAACAAGCTAGGTGAAGGACAGCTTTCACACACACTTATCTCTCAGAACTTAGCATGTGGAGAGACGTTCGTTCATCTAGCTCAAAGGGAATGGTTTGCAGGCGAAACTTATACTCTGGTTTTGCAGTCTGTTTTCTAGTGCCGGTTTGAAGTTCCTGCACTTTTCACTGTAAAACCGATTTGGAGCTAGTAATTCCCCATATATATGTATGGAGTGGTGTTGGCAACTGAAAAGAAACTTTGTTTTCCCAACAAGCTAGGTGAAGGATGGCTTTCACACACTTATCTCTCAGAACTGAGCTTGTGGAGAGACGTTCATTAATCTAGCACAAAGGGAACGGGATGCAGGATAAACTTCTACTCTGGTTTCTCAGTCTGTTTCCTAGTGCCGGTTTGATGTTCCTGCAGTTTTCACTATAAAACCGAGTTGGAGCTAGTACCTCCCCATATATATGTATGGAGTGGAGTTTGCAACTGAAAAGAATCTTTGTGTTCCCAACAAGCTAGTTGAAGGACTGCTTTCACACACACTTATCTCTGAGAACTGAGCATGTGGAGAGAATTTCGTTAATCTAGCACAAAGGGAATGGGTTGAAGTTGGAACTTTGCCTCTGGTTTCTCAGTCTGTTTCCTAGTGCCGGTTTGAAGTTCCTGCAGTTTTCACTGTAAAACCGAGTTGGAGCTAGTACCTCCCCATATATATGTACGGAGTGGAGTTAGCAAGTGAAAAGAAACTTTGTGTTCCCAACAAGCTAGGTGAAGGACAGCTTTCACACACACTTATGTCTCAGAACTGAGCATGTGGAGAGACGTTCGTTCATGTAGCACAAAGGGAACGGGTTGCAGGAGAAACTTTTACTCTGGTTTCTCAGCCTGTTTCCTAGTGCCGGTTTGAAGTTCTTACAGTTTTCACTGTAAAACCGTGTTGGAGCTCATACCTCTCCATATATATATGGAGTGGAGTTTGCAATTCAAAAGAAATTTTGTGTTCCCAACAAGCTAGGTGAAGGACAGCTTTAACACACACTTATCGCTCAGAACTGAGCATGTGGAGAGACTTTCGTTCATCTAGCACAAAGGGAACGGGTTGAAGTATAAATTTTACTCTGGTTTCTCAGTCTGTTTCCTACTGCCGGTTTGAAGTTCCTGCAGTTTTAACTGTAAAACCGAGTTGAAGCTCGTACCACCCCATATATATGTATGGAGTGGATTTTGCATCTGAAAAGAAACTTTGTGTTCCCAACAAGCTAGGTGCAGGATGGCTTTCACACACACATATCTCTCAGAACTGAGCATGTGGAGAGTCGTTCGTTCATCTAGCCCAAAGGGAACGGGTTGCAGGAGAAATTTTACTCTGGTTTCTCAGTCAGTTTCCTAGTTCCGGTTTGAAGTTCCTGCAGTTTTCTCTGTAAAACCGAGTTGGAGCTCGTACCACCCCATAGATATGTATTGAGTGGAGTTTGCAAATGAAAAGGAACTTTGTGTTCCCATCAAGCTATTTGAAGGACAGCTTTCACTCACACTTTTCTCTCAGAACTGAGCATGTGGAGAGACTTTCGTTCATCTAGCACAAAGGGAACGGTTTGCAGTAGAAATTTTACTCTGGTTTCTCTGTCTGTTTCCTACTGCCGGTTTGAAATTCCTGCAGTGTTCACTGCAAAATAGATTTGGTGCTCGTACCTCCCCATATATATGTAAGGAGTGGAGTTTGCAACTGAAAAGAAACTTTGTTTTCAAAACAAGCTAGGTGAAGGACGGCTTTCACACACACTTATATCTCAGAACTGCGCATGTGGAGAACGTCCTTTCATCTAGCACATGGGAACGGGTTGCAGGAGAAACTTCTTCACTGGTTTCTCAGTCTGTTTCCTAGTGCCGTTTTGAAGTTCCTGCAGTTTTCACTGTAAAACCGAGTTGGAGCTCGTACCACCACATATATATGTATGGAATGGAGTTTGCAACTGAAAAGGAACTTTGTGTTCCCAACAAGCTAGGTGAAGGACAGCTTTCACACACACTTATCTCTCAGAACTGAGCATGTGGAGAGACGTTCGTTCATCTAGCACAAAGGGAATGGGTTGCAGGAGAAATTATTACTCTGGTTTCTCAGTCTGTTTCCTAGTGCCGGTTTGAAGTTCCTGCAGTTTTCACTGTAAAACCGAGTTGGAGCTCGTACCTCCCCATATATATGTATGGAATGGAGTTTGCAACTGAAAGGAACTTTCTGTTCCCAACAAGCTAGTTTAAGGACGGCTTTAACACAAAATTATCACTAAGAACTTAGCATGTGGAGAGACGTTCGTTAAACTAGCACAAAGGGAACAGGTTGAAGGAGAAACTGTTCCTCTGATTTCTCAGTCTGTTTCCTAGTGCCAGTTTGAAGTTCCTGCAGTTTTCACTGTAAAACGGAGTTGGAGCTAGTACCTCCCCATATAAATGTATGGAGTGGAGTTTGCAAGTGAAAAGAAACTTTGTGTTCCCAACAAGCTACATAAAGGACGGCTTTCACACACACTTATCTCTCAGAATTTAGCATGTGGAGAGACTTTCGTTCATCTAGCACAAAAGGAACGGGTTGCAGGAGAAACTTCTACTCTGGTTTTGCAGTCTGTTTCCTAGTGCCGGTTTGAAGTTCCTGCACTTATCACTGTAAAACCGAGTTGGAGCTAGTATTTCCCCATACATATGAATGGAGTTGTGTTTGCAACTGAAAAGAAACTTTGTTTTCCCAACAAGCTAGGTGAAGGATGGCTTTCACACACTTATCTCTCAGAACGGAGCATGAGGAGAGACGTTCGTTCATCTAACACAAAGGGAACGGGATGCAGGAGAAACTTCTACTGTGGTTTCTCAGTCTGTTTCCTAGTGCCGGTTTGATGTTCCTGCAGTTTTCACTGTAAAACCGAGTTGGAGCTAGTACCTCCCCATATATATGTATGGAGTGGAGTTTGCAACTGAAAAGAATCTTTGTGTTCCCAACAAGCTAGTTGAAGGACTGCTTTCACACACATTTATCTCTGAGAACTGAGCATGTGGAGAGACTTTCGTTTATCTAGCACAAAGGAATGGGTTGCAGGTGGAACTTTGCCTCTGGTTTCTCAGTCTGTTTCCTAGTGCCGGATTGAAGTTCCTGCAGTTTTCACTGTAAAACCGAGTTGGAGCTAGTACCTCCTCATATATATGTACGGAGTGGAGTTTGCATGTGAAAAGAAACTTTGTGTTCCCAACAAGCTAGGTGAAGGACAGCTTTCACACACACTTATCTCTCAGAACTGAGCATGTGGAGAGACGTTCGTTCATCTAGCACAAAGGGAACGGGTTGCAGGTGAAACTTTTACTCTGGTTTCTCAGCGTGTTTCCTAGTGCCGGTTTGAAGTTCTTACAGTTTTCACTGTAAAACCGTGTTGGAGCTCATACCTCCCCTTATATATGTATCGAGTGGAGTTTGCAATTCAAAAGAAATTTTGTGTTCCCAACAAGCTAGGTGAAGGACGGCTTTCACACCCACTTATCTCTCAGAACTGAGCATGTGGAGAGACTTTCGTTCATCTAGCACAAAGGAACGGGTTGCAGGAGAAATTTTACTCTGGTATCTCAGTCTGTTTCGTAGTGCCGGAATGAAGTTCCTGCAGTTTTCTCTGTAAAACCGAGTTTGAGCTCGTACCACCCCATATATATGTATAGAATGGAGTTTGCAACTGAAAAGGAACTTTGTGTTCCCAACAAGCTAGGTGAAGGACAGCTTTCACACACACATATCTCTCAGAACTTAGCATGTGGAGAGACGTTTGTTCATCTAGCACAAAGGGAATGGTTTGCAGGCGAAACTTCTACTCTGGTTTTGCAGTCTGTTTTCTAGTTCCGGTTTGAAGTTCCTGCACTTTTCACTGTAAAACCGAGTTGGAGCTAGTATTTCCCCATATATATGTATGGAGTGGTGTTGGCAACTGAAAAGAAACTTTGTTTTCCCAACAAGCTAGGTGAAGGATGGCTTTTACACACTTATCTCTCAGAACTGAGCATGTGGAAAGACGTTCGTTAATCTAGCACAAAGGGAACGGGTTGCAGGAGAAACTTCTACTCTGGTTTCTCAGTCTGTTTCCTAGTGCCGGTTTGAAGTTCCTGCAGTTTTAACTGTAAAACCGAGTTGAAGCTCGTACCACCCCATATAGATGTATGGAGTGGAGTTTGCATCTGAAAAGATACTTTGTGTTCCCAACAAGCTAGGTGCAGGATGGCTTTCACACACACATATCTCTCAGAACTGAGCATGTGGAGAGACGTTCGTTCATCTAGCACAAAGGTAACGGGTTGGAGAAGAAACTTTTACTCTGGTTTCTCAGTCTGTTTCCTAGTGCCGGTTTGAAGTTCCTGCAGTTTTCACTGTAAAACCGATTTGGAGCTCATACCACCCCATATATATGTATGGAGTGGAGTTTGCAATTGAAAAGAAATTTTGTGTTCCCAACAAGCTAGTTGAAGGACGGCTTTCACACACACTTATCTCTCAGAACTGAGCATGTGGAGAGACTTTCGTTCATCTAGCACAAAGGGAACGGGTTGCAGTAGAAATTTTACTCTGGTTTCTCTGTCTGTTTCCTACTGCCGGTTTGAAATTCCTGCAGTGTTCACTGTAAAACCGATTTGGAGCTCATACCACCCCATATATATGTATGGAGTGGAGTTTGCAATTGAAAAGAAATTTTGTGTTCCCAACAAGCTAGTTGAAGGACGGCTTTCACACACACTTATCTCTCAGAACTGAGCATGTGGAGAGACTTTCGTTCATCTAGCACAAAGGGAACGGGTTGCAGTAGAAATTTTACTCTGGTTTCTCTGTCTGTTTCCTACTGCCGGTTTGAAATTCCTGCAGTGTTCACTGTAAAACAGATTTGGTGCTCGTACCTCCCCATATATATGTAAGGAGTGGAGTTTGCAACTGAAAAGAAACATTGTTTTCAAAACAAGCTAGGTGAAGGACGGCTTTCACACACACTTATATCTCAGAACTGCGCATGTGGAGAAACGTTCTTTCATCTAGCACATGGGAACGGGTTGCAGGAGAAACTTCTACTCTGGTTTCTCAGTCTGTTTCCTAGTGCCGGTTTGAAGTTCCTGCAGTTTTCACTGTAAAACCGAGTTGGAGCTCGTACCACCACATATATATGTATGGAATGGAGTTTGCAACTGAAAAGGAACTTTGTGTTCCCAACAAGCTAGGTGAAGGACAGCTTTCACACACACTTATCTCTGAGAACTGAGCATGTGGAGAGACTTTCGTTTATCTAGCACAAAGGAATGGGTTGCAGGTGGAACTTTGCCTCTGGTTTCTCAGTCTGTTTCCTAGTGCCGGATTGAAGTTCCTGCAGTTTTCACTGTAAAACCGAGTTGGAGCTAGTACCTCCTCATATATATGTACGGAGTGGAGTTTGCATGTGAAAAGAAACTTTGTGTTCCCAACAAGCTAGGTGAAGGACAGCTTTCACACACACTTATCTCTCAGAACTGAGCATGTGGAGAGACGTTCGTTCATCTAGCACAAAGGGAACGGGTTGCAGGAGAAACTTTTACTCTGGTTTCTC
The DNA here is from genome assembly GCF_009834535.1 of Camelus ferus. Classification (NCBI taxonomy): domain Eukaryota; kingdom Metazoa; phylum Chordata; class Mammalia; order Artiodactyla; family Camelidae; genus Camelus; species Camelus ferus. The sequence continues at coordinate 21,389 of NW_022587876.1, read as the reverse complement.
AGCGTGTTTCCTAGTGCCGGTTTGAAGTTCTTACAGTTTTCACTGTAAAACCGTGTTGGAGCTCATACCTCCCCTTATATATGTATCGAGTGGAGTTTGCAATTCAAAAGAAATTTTGTGTTCCCAACAAGCTAGGTGAAGGACGGCTTTCACACCCACTTATCTCTCAGAACTGAGCATGTGGAGAGACTTTCGTTCATCTAGCACAAAGGAACGGGTTGCAGGAGAAATTTTACTCTGGTATCTCAGTCTGTTTCGTAGTGCCGGATTGAAGTTCCTGCAGTTTTCTCTGTAAAACCGAGTTTGAGCTCGTACCACCCCATATATATGTATGGAATGGAGTTTGCAACTGAAAAGAAACTTTGTGTTCCCAACAAGCTAGGTGAAGGACAGCTTTCACACACATTATCTCTCAGAACTTAGCATGTGGATAGACGTTTGTTCATCTAGCACAAAGGGAATGGTTTGCAGGCGAAACTTCTACTCTGGTTTTGCAGTCTGTTTTCTAGTTCCGGTTTGAAGTTCCTGCACTTTTCACTGTAAAACCGAGTTGGAGCTAGTATTTCCCCATATATTTGTATGGAGTGGTGTTGGCAACTGAAAAGAAACTTTGTTTTCCCAACAAGCTAGGTGAAGGATGGCTTTCACACACTTATCTCTCAGAACTGAGCATGTGGAAAGACGTTCGTTAATCTAGCACAAAGGGAACGGGATGCAGGAGAAACTTCTACTCTGGTTTCTCAGTCTGTTTCCTAGTGCCGGTTTGAAGTTCCTGCAGTTTTAACTGTAAAACCGAGTTGAAGCTCGTACCACCCCATATAGATGTATGGAGTGGAGTTTGCATCTGAAAAGATACTTTGTGTTCCCAACAAGCTAGGTGCAGGATGGCTTTCACACACACATATCTCTCAGAACTGAGCATGTGGAGAGACGTTCGTTCATCTAGCACAAAGGTAACGGGTTGGAGAAGAAACTTTTACTCTGGTTTCTCAGTCTGTTTCCTAGTGCCGGTTTGAAGTTCTTGCAGTTTTCACTGTAAAACCGAGTTGGAGCTCATACCACCCAATATATATGTATGGAGTGGAGTTTGCAATTGAAAAGAAATTTTGTGTTCCCAACAAGCTAGTTGAAGGACGGCTTTCACACACACTTATCTCTCAGAACTGAGCATGTGGAGAGACTTTCGCTCATCTAGCACAAAGGGAACGGGTTGCAGTAGAAATTTTACTCTGGTTTCTCTGTCTGTTTCCTACTGCCGGTTAGAAATTCCTGCAGTGTTCACTGTAAAACAGATTTGGTGCTCGTACCTCCCCATATATATGTAAGGAGTGGAGTTTGCAACTGAAAAGAAACTTTGTTTTCAAAACAAGCTAGGTGAAGGACGGCTTTCACACACACTTATATCTCAACTGCGCATGTGGAGAAACGTTCTTTCATCTAGCACATGGGAACGGGTTGCAGGAGAAACTTCTACTCTGGTTTCTTAGTCTGTTTCCTAGTGCCGGTTTGAAGTTCCTGCAGTTTTCACTGTAAAACCGAGTTGGAGCTCGTACCACCACATATATATGTATGGAATGGAGTTTGCAACTGAAAAGGAACTTTGTGTTCCCAACAAGCTAGGTGAAGGACAGCTTTCACACACACTTATCTCTCAGAACTGAGCATGTGGAGAGACGTTCGTTCATCTAGCACAAAGGGAATGGGTTGCAGGAGAAACTTCTACTCTGATTTCTCAGTCTGTTTACTAGTGCCGGTTTAAAGTTCCTGCAGTTTTCACTATAAAACCGAGTTGAAGATAGTACCTCACCATATATATGTATGGAGTAATTTTGGCAAATGCAAAGAATCTTTGTGTTCCCAACAAGCTAGTTGAAGGACTGCATTCACACGCACTTATCTCTCAGTACTGAGCATGTGGAGAGATGTTCGTTAATCTAGCACAAAGGAAACGGTTTGCAGGAGAAACTTCTACTCTGGTTTCTCAGTCTGTTTCCTAGTGCCGGTTTGAAGTTCCTGCAGTTTTCACTGTAAAACCGAGTTGGAGCTCGTACCACCACATATATATGTATGGAATGGAGTTTGCAACTGAAAAGGAACTTTGTGTTCCCAACATGTTAGGTGAAGGACAGCTTTCACACACACTTATCTCTCAGAACTGAGCATGTGGAGAGACGTTCGTTCATCTAGCACAAAGGGAATGGGTTGCAGGAGAAATTTCTACTCTGATTTCTCCGTCTGTTTCCTAGTGCCGGTTTAAAGTTCCTGCAGTTTTCACTATAAAACCGAGTTGAAGATAGTACCTCCCCATATATATGTATGGAGTTAATTTGGCAAATGAAAAGAATCTTTGTGTTCCCAACAAGCTAGTTGAAGGACTGCTTTCAAACGCACTTATCTCTCAGTACTGAGCATGTGGAGAGACGTTCGTTAATCTAGCACAAAGGGAACGGGTTGCAGGAGAAACTATTACTCTGGTTTCTCAGTCTGTTTCCTAGTGCCGGTTTGAATTTCCTGCAGTTTTCACTGTATAACGGAGTTGGAGCTAGTACCTCCGCATATAAATTTCTGGAGTGGAGTTTGCAAGTGAAAAGAAACTTTGTTTTCCCAACAAGCTAGATGAAGAACGGCTTTCACAGACACTTATCTCTCAGAACTGAGCATGTGTAGAGACGTTCGTTCATCTAGCACAATGGGAACGGTTTGAAGGAGAAACTTTTACTCTGGTTTCTCAGTCTGTTTCCTAGTGCCGGTTTGAATTTCCTGCAGTTTTCAATGTAAAACCAAGTTGGAGCTAGTACCTCCCCATATATATTTATGGAGTGGATTTTGCAACTGAAAAATAACTATGTGTTTCCAACAAGCTAGTTGAAGGACGGCTTTCACACACAGTTATCTCTGAGAACTGAGCATGTGGAGAGACGTTCGTTCATCTAACACAAAGGGAACGGGATGCAGGAGAAACTTCTACTGTGGTTTCTCAGTCTGTTTCCTAGTGCCGGTTTGATGTTCCTGCAGTTTTCACTTAAAACCGAGTTGGAGCTGGTACCTCCCCATATATATGTATGGAGTGGAGTTTGCAACTGAAAAGAATCATTGTGTTCCCAACAAGCTAGTTGAAGTACTGCTTTCACACACACTTATCTCTGAGAACTGAGCATGTGGAGAGACTTTCGTTTATCTAGCACAAAGGAATGGTTTGCAGGTGGAACTTTGCCTCTGGTTTCTCAGTCTGTTTCCTAGTGCCGGTTTGAAGTTCCTGCAGTTTTCACTGTAAAACCGAGTTGGAGCTAGTACCTCCTCATATATATGTACGGAGTGGAGTTTAGCAATGTGAAAAGAAACTTTGTGTTCCCAACAAGCTAGGTGAAGGACAGCTTTCACACACACTTATCTCTCAGAACTTAGCATGTGGAGAGACGTTTGTTCATCTAGCACAAAGGGAATGGTTTGCAGGCGAAACTTCTACTCTGGTTTTGCAGTCTGTTTTCTAGTTCCGGTTTGAAGTTCCTGCACTTTTCACTGTAAAACCGAATTGGAGCTAATATTTCCCCATATATATGTATGGAGTGGTGTTGGCAACTGAAAAGAAACTTTGTTTTCCCAACAAGCTAGGTGAAGGATGGCTTTCACACACTTATCTCTCAGAACTGAGCATGTGGAAAGACGTTCGTTAATCTAGCACAAAGGGAACGGGATGCAGGAGAAACTTCTACTCTGGTTTCTCAGTCTGTTTCCTAGTGCCGGTTTAAAGTTCCTGCAGTTTTCACCATAAAACCGAGTTGAAGATAGTACCTCCCCATATATATGTATGGAGTTAATTTGGCAAATGAAAAGAATCTTTGTGTTCCCAACAAGCTAGTTGAAGGACTGCTTTCACACGCACTTATCTCTCAGTACAGAGCATGTGGAGAGACGTTCGTTAATCTAGCACAAAGGGAACGGGTTGCAGGGGAAACTATTACTCTGTTTTCTCAGTCTGTTTCCTACTGCCGGTTTGAATTTCCTGCAGTTTTCACTGTATAACGGAGTTGGAGCTAGTACCTCCGCATATAAATGTATGGAGTGGAGTTTGCAAGTGAAAAGAAACTTTGTGTTCCCAACAAGCTAGATGAAGGACGGCTTTCACAGACACTTATCTCTCAGAACTGAGCATGTGTAGAGACGTTCGTTCATCTAGCACAATGGGAACGGGTTGCAGGAGAAACTTTTACTGTGGTTTCCCAGTCTGTTTCCTAGTGCCGGTTTTAAGTTCCTGCACTTTTCACTGTAAAACAGAGTTGGAGCTAGTACCTCCCCATATATATGTATGGAGTGGAGTTTGCAATTTAAAAGAAACTTTGTGTTCCCTACAAGCTAGTAGAAGGACGACTTTCACAAACACAAATCTCTCGTAACTGAGCATGTGGAGAGACATTCGTTCATCTAGCACAAAGGGAACGGTTTGAAGGAGAAACTTTTACTCTGGTTTCTCAGTCTGTTTCCTAGTGCCGGTTTGAATTTCCTGCAGTTTTCAATGTAAAACCGAGTTGGAGCTAGTACCTCCCCATATATATGTATGGAGTGGAGTTTGCAACTGAAAAATAACTATGTGTTTCCAACAAGCTAGTTGAAGGCGGCTTTCACACACACTTATCTCTGAGAACTGAGCATGTGGAGAGACGTTCGTTCATCTAACACAAAGGGAACGGGATGCAGGAGAAACTTCTACTGTGGTTTCTCAGTCTGTTTCCTAGTGCCGGTTTGATGTTCCTGCAGATTTCACTGTAAAACCGAGTTGGAGCTAGAACCTCCCCATATATATGTATGGAGTGGAGTTTGCAACTGAAAAGAATCTTTGTGTTCCCAACAAGCTAGTTGAAGGACTGCTTTCACACACACTTATCTCTGAGAACTGAGCATGTGGAGAGACTTTCGTTTATCTAGCACAAAGGAATGGTTTGCAGGTGGAACTTTGCCTCTGGTTTCTCAGTCTGTTTCCTAGTGCCGGTTTGAAGTTCCTGCAGTTTTCACTGTAAAACCGAGTTGGAGCTAGTACCTCCTCATATATATGTACGGAGTGGAGTTTGCATGTGAAAAGAAACTTTGTGTTCCCAACAAGCTAGGTGAAGGACAGCTTTCACACACACTTATCTCTCAGAACTGAGCATGTGGAGAGACGTTCGTTCATCTAGCACAAAGGGAACGGGTTGCAGGAGAAACTTTTACTCTTGTTTCTCAGCCTGTTTCCTAGTGCCGGTTTGAAGTTCTTACAGTTTTCACTGTAAAACCGTGTTGGAGCTCATACCTCCCCTTATATATGTATCGAGTGGAGTTTGCAATTCAAAAGAAATTTTGTGTTCCCAACAAGCTAGGTGAAGGACTGCTTTCACACACACTTATCTCTCAGAACTGAGCATGTGGAGAGACTTTCGTTCATCTAGCACAAAGGGAACGGGTTGCAGGAGAAATTTTACTCTGGTATCTCAGTCTGTTTCGTAGTGCCGGATTGAAGTTCCTGCAGTTTTCTCTGTAAAACCGAATTTGAGCTCGTACCACCCCATATATATGTATGGAATGGAGTTTGCAACTGAAAAGGAACTTTGTGTTCCCAACAAGCTAGGTGAAGGACAGCTTTCACATACACTTATCTCTCAGAACTTAGCATGTGGAGAGACGTTTGTTCATCTAGCACAAAGGGAATGGTTTGCAGGCGAAACTTCTACTCTGGTTTTGCAGTCTGTTTTCTAGTTCCGGTTTGAAGTTCCTGCACTTTTCACTGTAAAACCGAATTGGAGCTAGTGTTTCCCCATATATATGTATGGAGTGGTGTTGGCAACTGAAAAGAAACTTTGTTTTCCCAACAAGCTAGGTGAAGGATGGCTTTCACACACTTATCTCTCAGAACTGAGCATGTGGAAAGACGTTCGTTAATCTAGCACAAAGGGAACGGGATGCAGGAGAAACTTCTACTCTGGTTTCTCAGTCTGTTTCCTAGTGCCGGTTTGATATTCCTGCAGTTTTCACTATAAAACCGAGTTGGAGCTAGTACCTACCCATATATATGTAAGGAGTGGAGTTTGCAACTGAAAAGAATCTTTGTGTTCCCAACAAGCTAGTTGAAGGACTGCTTTCACACACACTTATCTCTGAGAACTGAGCAAGTGGAGAGAATTTCGTTAATCTAGCACAAAGGGAATGGGTTGCAGGTGGAACTTTGCCTCTGGTTTCTCAGTCTGTTTCCTAGTGCCGGTTTGAAGTTCCTGCAGTTTTCACTGTAAAACCGAGTTGGAGCTAGTACCTCCCCATATATATGTACGGAGTGGAGTTTGCAAGTGAAAAAAAATTTGTGTTCCCAACAAGCTAGGTGAAGGACAGCTTTCACACACACTTATGTCTCAGAACTGAGCATGTGGAGAGACGTTCGTTCATCTAGCACAAAGGGAACGGGTTGCAGGAGAAACTTTTACTCTGGTTTCTCAGCCAGTTTCCTAGTGCCGGTTTGAAGTTCTTACAGTTTTCACTGTAAAACCGTGTTGGAGCTCATACCTCCCCATATATATATGGATTGGAGTTTGCAATTCAAAAGAAATTTTGTGTTCCCAACAAGATAGGTGAAGGAAGGCTTTAACACACACTTATCTCTCAGAACTGAGCATGTGGAGAGACTTTCGTTCATCTAGCACAAAGGGAACGGGTTGCAGTATAAATTTTACTCTGGATTCTCAGTCTGTTTCCTAGTGCCGGTTTGAATTTCCTGCAGTTTTAACTGTAAAACCGAGTTGAAGCTCGTACCACCCCATATATATGTATGGAGTGGAGTTTGCATCTGAAAAGATACTTTGTGTTCCCAACAAGCTAGGTGCAGGATGGCTTTCACACACACATATCTCTCAGAACTGAGCATGTGGAGAGTCGTTCGTTCATCTAGCCAAAAGGGAACGGGTTGCAGGAGAAATTTTACTCTGGTTTCTCAGTCTGTTTCCTAGTTCCGGTTTGAAGTTCCTGCAGTTTTCTCTGTAAAACCGAGTTGGAGATCCTACCACCCCATAGATATGTATTGTGTGGAGTTTGCAAATGAAAAGGAACTTTGTGTTCCCAACAAGCTATTTGAAGGACAGCTTTCACACACACTTTTCTCTCAGAACTGAGCATGTGGAGAGACGTTCGTTCATCTAGCACAAAGGTAACGGGTTGGAGAAGAAACTTTTACTCTGGTTTCTCAGTCTGTTTCCTAGTGCCGGTTTGAAGTTCTTGCAGTTTTCACTGTAAAACCGAGTTGGAGCTCATACCACCCCATATATATGTATGGAGTGGAGTTTGCAATTCAAAAGAAATTTTGTGTTCCCAACAAGCTAGTTGAAGGACGGCTTTTACACACACTTATCTCTCAGAACTGAGCATGTGGAGAGACTTTCGTTCATCTAGCACAAAGGAACGGGTTGCAGTGGAAATTTTACTCTGGTTTCTCTGTCTGTTTCCTACTGCCGGTTTGAAATTCCTGCAGTGTTCACTGTAAAACAGATTTGGTGCTCGTACCTCCCCATATATATGTAAGGAGTGGAGTTTGCAACTGAAAAGAAACTTTGTTTTCAAAACAAGCTAGGTGAAGGACGGCTTTCACACACACTTATATCTCAGAACTGCGCATGTGGAGAAACGTTCTTTCATCTAGCACATGGGAACGGGTTGCAGGAGAAACTTCTACTCTGGTTTCTCAGTCTGTTTCCTAGTGCCGGTTTGAAGTTCCTGCAGTTTTCACTGTAAAACCGAGTTGGAGCTCGTACCACCACATATATATGTATGGAATGGAGTTTGCAACTGAAAAGGAACTTTGTGTTCCCAACAAGCTAGGTGAAGGACAGCTTTCACACACACTTATCTCTCAGAACTGAGCATGTGGAGAGACGTTCGTTCATCTAGCACAAAGGGAATGGGTTGCAGGAGAAACTTCTACTCTGATTTCTCACTCTGTTTACTAGTGCCGGTTTAAAGTTCCTGCAGTTTTCACTATAAAACCGAGTTGAAGATAGTACCTCCCCATATATATGTATGGAGTTAATTTGGCAAATGAAAAGAATCTTTGTGTTCCCAACAAGCTAGTTAAAGGACTGCTTTCACACGCACTTATCTCTCAGTACTGAGCATGTGGAGAGACGTTCGTTAATCTAGCACAAAGGGAATGGGTTGCAGGAGAAACTATTACTCTGGTTTCTCAGTCTGTTTCCTAGTGCCGGTTTGAATTTCCTGCAGTTTTCACTGTATAACGGAGTTGGAGCTAGTACCTCCGCATATAAATGTATGGAGTGGAGTTTGCAAGTGAAAAGAAACTTTGTGTTCCCAACAAGCTAGATGAAGGACGGCTTTCACAGACACTTATCTCTCAGAACTGAGCATGTGTAGAGACGTTCGTTCATCTAGCACAATGGGAACGGGTTGCAGGAGAAACTTTTACTGTGGTTTCCCAGTCTGTTTCCTAGTGCCGGTTTTAAGTTCCTGCACTTTTCACTGTAAAACCGAGTTGGAGCTAGTACCTCCCCATATATATGTATGGAGTGGAGTTTGCAACCTAAAAGTAACTATGTGTTCCCAACATGCTAGTTGAAGGACAGCTTTCACACACACTTATCTCTCAGAACTGAGCATGTGGAGAGACGTTCGTTCATCTAACACAAAGGGAATGGGTTGCAGTAGAAATTTTACTCTGGTTTCTCTGTCTGTTTCCTACTGCCGGTTTGAAATTCCTGCAGTGTTCACTGTAAAACAGATTTGGTGCTCGTACCTCCCCATATATATGTAAGGAGTGGAGTTTGCAACTGAAAAGAAACTTTGTTTTCAAAACAAGCTAGGTGAAGGACGGCTTTCACACACACTTATATCTCAGAACTGCGCATGTGGAGAAACGTTCTTTCATCTAGCACATGGGAACGGGTTGCAGGAGAAACTTCTACTCTGGTTTCTCAGTCTGTTTCCTAGTGCCGGTTTGAAGTTCCTGCAGTTTTCACTGTAAAACCGAGTTGGAGCTCGTACCACCACATATATATGTATGGAATGGAGTTTGCAACTGAAAAGGAACTTTGTGTTCCCAACAAGCTAGGTGAAGGACAGCTTTCACACACACTTATCTCCCAGAACTGAGCATGTGGAGAGACGTTCGTTCATCTAGCACAAAGGGAATGGGTTGCAGGAGAAACTTCTACTCTGATTTCTCAGTCTGTTTACTAGTGCCGGTTTAAAGTTCCTGCAGTTTTCACTATAAAACCGAGTTGAAGATAGTACCCCCCCATATATATGTATGGAGTAATTTTGGCAAATGAAAAGAATCTTTGTGTTCCCAACAAGCTAGTTGAAGGACTGCTTTCACACGCACTTATCTCTCAGTACTGAGCATGTGGAGAGACGTTCGTTAATCTAGCACAAAGGAAACGGGTTGCAGGAGAAACTTCTACTCTGGTTTCTCAGTCTGTTTCCTAGTGCCGGTTTGAAGTTCCTGCAGTTTTCACTGTAAAACCGAGTTGGAGCTCGTACCACCACATATATATGTATGGAATGGAGTTTGCAACTGAAAAGGAACTTTGTGTTCCCAACAAGCTAGGTGAAGGACAGCTTTCACACACACTTTTCTCTCAGAACTGAGCATGTGGGGAGACGTTCGTTCATCTAGTACAAAGGGAATGGTTTGCAGGAGAAACTTCTACTCTGATTTCTCAGTCTGTTTCCTCGTGCCGGTTTAAAGTTCCTGCAGTTTTCACTATAAAACCGAGTTGAAGATAGTACCTCCCCATATATATGTATGGAGTTAATTTGGCAAATGAAAAGAATCTTTGTGTTCCCAACAAGCTAGTTAAAGGACTGCTTTCACACGCACTTATCTCTCAGTACTGAGCATGTGGAGAGACGTTCGTTAATCTAGCACAAAGGGAACGGGTTGCAGGAGAAACTATTACTCTGGTTTCTCAGTCTGTTTCCTAGTGCCGGTTTGAATTTCCTGCAGTTTTCACTGTATAACGGAGTTGGAGCTAGTACCTCCGCATATAAATGTATGGAGAGGAGTTTGCAAGTGAAAAGAAACTTTGTGTTCCCAACAAGCTAGATGAAGGACGGCTTTCACAGACACTTATCTCTCAGAACTGAGCATGTGTAGAGACGTTCGTTCATCTAGCACAATGGGAACGGGTTGCAGGAGAAACTTTTACTGTGGTTTCCCAGTCTGTTTCCTAGTGCCGGTTTTAAGTTCCTGCACTTTTCACTGTAAAACCGAGTTGGAGCTAGTACCTCCCCATATATATGTATGGAGTGGAGTTTGCAACCTAAAAGTAACTATGTGTTCCCAACATGCTAGTTGAAGGACAGCTTTCACACACACTTATCTCTAGAACTGAGCATGTGGAGAGACGTTCGTTCATCTAGCACAAAGGGAATGGGTTGCAGGAGAAACTTCTACTCCGGTTTCTCAGTCTGTTTCATAGTGCCGGTTTGAAATTCCTGCAGTTTTCACTATAAAACCGAGTTGGAGCTAGTACCTCCCCATGTATATGCATGGAGTAGAGTTTGCAACTGATAAGAATCTTTGTGTTCCCAACAAGCTAGTTGAAGGACTGCTTTCACACGCAACTATCTCTCAGAACTGAGCATGTGGAGAGACTTTCGTTCATCTAGCACAAAGGGAACGGGTTGCAGGAGAAACTTTTCCTCTGGTTTCTCAGTCTGTTTCCTAGTGCCGGTTTGAAGTTAGTGCAGTTTTCACTGTAAAACCGAGTTGGAGCTAGTACATCCCCAGTTATATATATATTGAGTGGAGTTTGCAACTGAAAAGGAACGTTGTGTTCCCAACAAGCTAGTTGAAGGACAGCATTACACACACTTTTCTCTCGGAACTGAGCATGTGGAGAGACGTTCGTTCATCTAGCACAAAGGGAACGGGTTGCAGGAGAAACTTCTACTCTGGTTTCTCAGTCTGTTTCCTAGTGCCGGTTTGAAGTTCCTGCAGTTTTCACTGTAAAACCGAGTTGGAGCTAGTACCTCCCCATATATATGTATGGAGTGGAGTTTACAAGTGAAAAGAAACTTTGTGTTCCCAACAAGCTAGTTGAAGGTCGGCTTTCACATACACATATCTCTCAGAACTGAGCATTTGGAGAGACATTCGTTCATCTAGCACAAAGGGAACGGGTTGAAGTAGAAATTTTAATTTGGCTTCTCAGTATGTTTCCTAGTGCCGGTTTGAAGTTCCTGCAGTTTTCACTGTAAAACAGAGTTGGAGCTATTACCTCCCCATATATATGTACGGAGTGGAGTTTGCAAATGAAAAGAAACTTTGTGTTCCCAACAAGCTAGTTGAAAGACGGCTTTCACATACACATATCTCTCAGAACTGAGCATGTGGGGAGACATTCGTTCATCTAGCACAAAGGGAACGGTTTGAAGGAGAAACTTTTACTCTGATTTCTCAGTCTGTTTCCTAGTGCCGGTTTGAAGTTCCTGCAGTTTTCACTGTAAAACCGAGTTGGAGCTCGTACCTACCCATATATATGTATGGAGTGGAGTTTGCAAATGAAAAGAAACTTTGTGTTCCCAACAAGCTAGTTGAAGAATGGCTTTCACATACACATATCTCTCAGAACTGAGCATGTGGAGAGACATTCGTTCATTTAGCACAAAGGGAACGGGTTGATGGAGAAACTTTACTCTGGTTTCTCAGTCGGTATCCTAGTGCCGGTTTGAATTTCCTGCAGTTTCCAGTGTAAAAAAGAGTTGGAGCTAGTACCTCCCCATATATATGTATGGAGTGAAGTTTGCAATTGAAAAGAAACTTTGTGTTCCCTACAAGCTAGTAGAAGGACGGCTTTCACAAACACAAATCTCTCATAACTGAGCATGTGGAGAGACATTCGTTCATCTAGCACAAAGGGAACGGTTTGAAGGAGAAACTTTTACTCTGGTTTCTCAGTCTGTTTCCTAGTGCCGGTTTGAATTTCCTGCAGTTTTCAATGTAAAACCGAGTTGGAGCTAGTACCTCCCCATATATATGTATGGAGTGGAGTTTGCAACTGAAAAATAACTATGTGTTTCCAACAAGCTAGTTGAAGGACGGCTTTCACACACACTTATCTCTGAGAACTGAGCATGTGGAGAGATGTTCGTTCATCCAGCACAAAGGGAACGGGTTGCAGGAGAAAGGTTTACTCTGGTTTCTCAGTGTGTTTCCTAGTGCCGGTTTGAAGTTCCTGCAGTTTTCACTGTAAAAACCGAGTTGGAGCTATTACCTACCTATATATTTGTATGGAGTGGAGTTTGCAACTGAAAAGGAACTTTGTGTTCCCCAAAGCTAGTTGAAGGACGGTTTTCACACACACTTATCTCTCAGAACTGAGCATGTGGACAGACGTTCGTTCATCTAGCACAAAGGGAATGGTTTGCAAGAGAAACTTCTACTCTGGTTTCTCAGTCTGTTTCCTAGTGCCGGTTTGAAGTTCCTGCAATTTTCACTGTAAAACCGAGTTGGAGCTGGTACCTGCCCATATATATTTATGGAGTGAAATTTGCAACTGAAAAGAAACTTTGTGTTCCCAACAAGCTAGATGAAGGACGGCTTTCACACACACACATCTCTCAGAACTGAGCATGTGTAGAGACGTTCGTTCATCTAGCACAATGGGAACGGGTTGCAGGAGAAACTTTTACTGTGGTTTCTCAGTCTGTTTCCTAGTGCCGGTTTGAAGTTCCTGCACTTTCACTGTTAAACCGATTTGGAGCTAGTACCTCCCCATATATATGTATGGAGTGGAGTTTGCAACCTAAAAGTAACTATATGTTCCCATCATGCTAGTTGAAGGACAGATTACACACACACTTATCTGTCAGAACTGAGCATGTGGAGAGACGTTCGTTCATCTTGCACAAAGGGAATGGGTTGCAGGAGAAACTTCTACTCTGGTTTCTCAGTCTGTTTCATAGTGCCGGTTTGAAATTCCTGCAGTTTTCACTATAAAACCGAGTTGGAGCTTGTACCTCCCCATATATATGTATGGAGTAGAGTTTGCAACTGATAAGAATCTTTGTGTTCCCAACAAGCTAGTTGAAGGACTGCTTTCACACGCAATTATCTCTCAGAACTGAGCATTTGGAGAGACGTTCGTTCATTTAGCACAAGGGAACGGGTTGCAGGAGAAACATTTCCTCTGGTTTCTCAGTCTGTTTCCTAGTGCCGGTTTGAAGTTCCTGCAATTTTCACTGTAAAACCGAGTTGGAGCTAGTACCTCCCCATATATATGTACGGACTGGAGATTGCTAGTGAAAAGAAACTTTGTGTTCCCAACAAGCTAGGTGAAGGACGGCTTTCACACACACTTATCTCTCAGAAATGAGCATGTGGAGAGACGTTCGTTCATCTAGCACATAGGGAACGGGTTGCAGGAGAAACTTCTACTCTGGTTTCTCAGTCTGTTTCCTAGTGCTGGTTTGAAGTTCCTGCAATTTTCACTGTAAAACCGAGTTGGAGCTAGTACATCCCCAGTTATATATATATTGAGTGGAGTTTTCAAATTAAAAGGAACGTTGTGTTCCCAACAAGCTAGTTGAAGGACAGCATTACACACACTTTCCTCTCGGAACTGAGCATGTTGAGAGACGTTCGTTCATCTAGCACAAATGGAACGGTATGCAGGAGAAACTTTTACTCTGGTTTCTCAGTCTGTTTCCTAGTGCCGGTTTGAAATTCTTGCAGTTTTCACTGTAAAACCTAGTTGGAGCTCATAACTCCGATTATTTATTTATGGAGTGGAGTTTGCAATTGAAAAGAAATTTTGTGTTCCCAACAACTAGTTGAAGGGCGGAATTCACACACACTTATCTCTCAGAACTGAGCATGTGGAGAGACTTTCGTTCATCTAGCACAAAGGGAACGTGTTGCAATAGAAATTTTACTCTGGTTTCTCAGTCTGTTTCCTACTGCCGGGTTGAATTTCCTGCAGTTTTCACTGTAAAACCGATTTGGTGCTCGGACCTCCGCATATAAATGTATGGAGTGGAGTTTGCAAGTGAAAACAAACTTTGTGTTCCCAACAAGCTAGATGAAGGACGGCTTTCACACACACTTATCTCTCAGAACTGAGCATGTGGAGAGAAGTTCGTTCATCTAGCACAAAGGGAACGGGTTTCAGGAGAAACTTTTACTGTGGTTTCTCAGTCTGTTTCCTAGTGCCGGTTTGAAGTTCCTGCACTTTTCAGTGTAAAACCGTGTTGGAGCTAGTGCCTCCCCATGTATATGTATGGAGTGTAATTTGCAACTTAAAAGTATCTACGTGTTCCCAACAAGCTAGTTGAAGGACGGCTTTCACACACACTTAACTCTGAGAACTGAGCATGTGGAGAGACGTTCGTTCATCTAGCAAAAAGGGAACGGGTTGCAGGAGAATGGTTTACTCTGGTTTCTCAGTGTGTTTCCTAGTACCGGTTTGAAATTCCTGCAGTTTTCACTATAAAACCGAGTTGGAGCTAGTACCTCCCCATGTATATGCATGGAGTAGAGTTTGCAACTGATAAGAATCTTTGTGTTCCCAACAAGCTAGTTGAAGGACTGGTTTCACACGCAATTAACTCTCAGAACTGAGCATGTGGAGAGAATTTCGTTCATCTAGCACAAAGGGAACGGGTTGCAGGAGAAACTTTTCCTCTGGTTTCTCAGTCTGTTTCCTAGTGCCGGTTTGAAGTTCCTGCAGTTTTCACTGTAAAACCGAGTTGGAGCTAGTACATCCCCAGTTATATATATATTGAGTGGAGTTTGCAACTGAAAAGGAACGTTGTGTTCCCAACAAGCTAGTTGAAGGACAGCATTACACACACTTTTTTCTCGGAACTGAGCATGTGGAGAGACGTTCGTTCATCTAGCACAAAGGGAACGGGTTGCAGGAGAAACTTTTCCTCTGGTTTCTCAGTCTGTTTCCTAGTGCCGGTTTGAAGTTCCTGCAGTTTTCACTGTAAAACCGAGTTGGAGCTAGTACCTCCCCATATATATGTACGGACTGGAGATTGCTAGTGAAAAGAAACTTTGTGTTCCCAACAAGCTAGGTGAAGGACGGCTTTCACACACACTTTTCTCTCAGAAATGAGAATGTGGAGAGACGTTCGTTCATCTAGCACATAGGGAACGGGTTGCAGGAGAAACTTCTACTCTGGTTTCTCAGTCTGTATCCTAGTGCTGGTTTGAAGTTCCTGCAATTTTCACTGTAAAACCGAGTTGGAGCTAGTACATCCCCAGTTATATATATATTGAGTGGAGTTTGCAACTTAAAAGGAACGTTGTGTTCCCAACAAGCTAGTTGAAGGACAGCATTACACACACTTTCCTCTCGGAACTGAGCATGTGGAGAGACGTTCGTTCATCTAGCACAAAGGGAACGGTATGCAGGAGAAACTTTTACTCTGGTTTCTCAGTCTGTTTCCTAGTGCCGGTTTGAAATTCTTGCAGTTTTCACTGTAAAACCTAGTTGGAGCTCATACCTCCGATTATATATTTATGGAGTGGAGTTTGCAATTGAAAAGAAATTTTGTGTTCCCAACAACTAGTTGAAGGGCGGAATTCACACACACTTATCTCTCAGAACTGAGCATGTGGAGAGACTTTCGTTCATCTAGCACAAAGGGAACGGGTTGCAGTAGAAATTTTACTCTGGTTTCTCAGTCAGTTTCCTACTGCCGGGTTGAAGTTCCTGCAGTTTTCACTGTAAAACCGATTTGGTGCTCGTACCTCCGCATATAAATATATGGAGTGGAGTTTGCAAGTGAAAAGAAACTTTGTGTTCCCAACAAGCTAGATGAAGGACGGCTTTCACACACACTTATCTCTCAGAACTGAGCATGTGGAGAGAAGTTCGTTCATCTAGCACAAATATAACGGGTTTCAGGAGAAACTTTTACTGTGGTTTCTCAGTCTGTTTCCTAGTGCCGGTTTGAAGTTCCTGCAGTTTTCAGTGTAAAACCGAGTTGGAGCTAGTACCTCCCCATGTATATGTATGGAGTGGAATTTGCAACTTAAATGTATCTATGTGTTCCCAACAAGCTAGTTGAAGGACGGCTTTCACACACACTTATCTCTGAGAACTGAGCATGTGGAGAGACGTTCGTTCATCTAGCAAAAAGGGAACGGGTTGCAGGAGAAAAGTTTACTCTGGTTTCTCAGTGTGTTTCCTAGTGCCGGTTTGAAGTTCCTGCAGTTTTCACTGTAAAACCGAGTTGAAGCTATTACCTACCTATATATTTGTATGGAGTGGAGTTTGCAACTGAAAAGGAACTTAGTGTTCCCAACAAG
Organism: Camelus ferus; assembly: GCF_009834535.1. NCBI lineage: Eukaryota > Metazoa > Chordata > Mammalia > Artiodactyla > Camelidae > Camelus > Camelus ferus. The sequence continues at coordinate 5,104 of NW_022587876.1, read as the reverse complement.
CTAGTTGAAGGACGGCTTTCACACACACTTATCTCTCAGAACTGAGCATGTGGAGAGACGTTCGTTCATCTAGCACAAAGGGAACGGTTTGCAGGAGAAACTTCTACTCTGGTTTCTCAGTCTGTTTAATAGTGCCGGTTTGAAGTTCCTGCAATTTTCACTGTAAAACCGAGTTGGAGCTGGTACCTGCCCATAAATATTTATGGAGTGGAATTTGCAACTGAAAAGAAACTTTGTGATCCCAACAAGCTAGTTGAAGGATGGCTTTCACATACACATATCTCTCAGAACTGAGCATGTGGAGAGACATTCGTTCATTTAGCACAAAGGGAACGGGTTGATGGAGAAACTTTACTCTGGTTTCTCAGTCGGTTTTCTAGTGCCGGTTTGAATTTCCTGCAGTTTCCAGTGTAAAAAAGAGTTGGAGCTAGTACCTCCCCATATATATGTATGGAGTGAAGTTTGCAATTGAAAAGAAACTTTGTGTTCCCTACAAGCTAGTAGAAGGACGGCTTTCACAAACACATATCTCTCATAACTGAGCATGTGGAGAGACATTCGTTCATCTAGCACAAAGGGAACGGTTTGAAGGAGAAACTTTTACTCTGGTTTCTCAGTCTGTTTCCTAGTGCCGGTTTGAATTTCCTGCAGTTTTCAATGTAAAACCGAGTTGGAGCTAGTACCTCCCCATATATATGTATGGAGTGGAGTTTGCAACTGAAAAATAACTATGTGTTTCCAACAAGCTAGTTGAAGGACGGCTTTCACACACACTTATCTCTGAGAACTGAGCATGTGGAGAGACGTTCGTTCATCTAGCACAAAGGGAACGGGTTGCAGGAGAAAGGTTTACTCTGGTTTCTCAGTGTGTTTCCTAGTGCCGGTTTGAAGTTCCTGCAGTTTTCACTGTAAAACCGAGTTGGAGCTATTACCTACCTATATATATTTATGGAGCCGAGTTTGCAACTGAAAAGGAACTTTGTGTTCCCAACAAGCCAGTTGAAGGACGGCTTACACACACACTTATCTCTCAGAACTGAGCATGTGGAGAGACGTTCGTTCATTTAGCACAAAGGGAACGGTTTGCAAGAGAAACTTCTACTCTGGTTTCTCAGTCTGATTCCTAGTGCCGGTTTGAAGTACCTGCAATTTTCACTGTAAAACCGAGTTGGAGCTGGTACCTGCCCATATATATTTATGGAGAGAAATTTGCAACTGAAAAGAAACTTTGTGTTCCCAACAAGCTAGGTGAAGGACGGCTTTCGCACACACTTATCTCTCAGAACTGAGCATGTGGAGAGACGTTCGTTCATCTAGCACATATTGAACGGGTTACAGGAGAAACTTTTGCTCTGGATTCTCAGTCTGTACCTTTGTGCTGGTTGAAGTTCCTGCAGTTTTCACTGTAAAACCGAGTTGGAGCTGGTACCTCCCCATATATATGTATTGAGTGGAGTTTGCAAATGAAAAGAATCTTTGTGTTCCCAACAAGCTAGTTGAAGGACAGCTTTCACACAAACTATTCTCTCAGAACTGAGCATGTGGAGAGACGTTCGTTCATCTAGCACAAAGGGAACGGGTTGCAGGAGAAACTTTTACTCTGGTTTCTCAGCCTATTTCCTAGTGCCGGTTTGAAGTTCTTGCAATTTTCACTGTAAAACCGAGTTGGAGCTCATACCTCCCCTTATATATGTAAGGATTAGAGTTTGCAACTGAAAAGAAACTTTGTGTTCCCAACAAGCTAAATGAAGGACGGCTTTCACACACAATTTTCTCTCAGAACTGAGCATGTGGAGAGACGTTCGTTCATCTAGCACAAATGGAACGGGTTGCAGGAGAAACTTTTACTGTGGCTTCACATTCTGTTTCCTAGTGCCGGTTTGAAGTTCCTGCAGTTTTCAGTGTAATACCGATTTGGAGCTAGTACCTCACCATATATATATATGGAGTGGAGTTTGCAACCTAAAAGTAACTATGTGTTCCCAACATGCTATTTGAAGAACGGCTTTCACACACACTTATCTCTGAGAACTGAGCATGTGGATAGACGTTCGTTCATCTAGCACAAAGGGAATGGGTTGCAGGAGAAAGGTTTACTTTGGTTTCTCAGTCTGTTTCCTAGTTCCGGTTTGAAGTTCCTGCAGTTTTCACTGAAAAAACGAGTTGGAGCTAGTACCTCCTCATATATATGTATGGAGTAGTGTTTGCAAGTTAAAAGAAACTTTGTGTTCCCAACATCTAGGTGAACGACGGATTTAATACACACTTATCCCTCAGAACTGAGCATGTGGAGAGACGTTCGTTCATCTAGCACAAAGGGAACGGTTTGCAGGAGAAACTTTTACTCTGGTTTCTCAGTCTGATTCCTACTGCCGGTTTGAATTTCCTGCAGTTTTCACTGAAAAACCGAGTTGGAGCTAGTACCTCCCGATATATATGTAAGGAGTGGAGTTTGCAAGTGAAAAGAAACTTTGTGTTCCCAACAAGCTAGTTGAAGTACGGATTTCACACACACTTATCTCTCAGAACTGAGCATGTGGAGAGACATTCGTTCATCTAGCACAAAGGGAACGGGTTGAAGGAGAAATTTTACTCTGGTTTCTCAGTCTGTTTCCTAGTGCCGGTTTGAAGTTCCTGCAGTTTACAGTGTAAATCCGAGTTGGAGCTAGTACCTCCCCATATATATGTATGGAGTGGAGTTTGCAAATGAAAAGAAACTTTGTGTTCCCAACAAGCTAGTTGAAGGACGGCTTTCACACACACTTATCTCTCACAACTGAGCATGTGGAGAGACGTTCGTTCATCTAACACAAATGGAACGGGTTGCAGGAGAAACTTTTACTCTGGTTTCTCAGTCTGTTTCCTAGTGCCGGTGTGAAGTTCTTGCAGTTTTAACTGTAAAACCGAGTTTTAGATCTTACCTCCCCATATATGTGTATGGAGTGGAGTTTGCAATTGAAAAGAAATTTTGTGTTCCCAACAAGCTAGTTGAAGGTCGGCTTTCACACACACATATCTCTCAGAACTGAGCATGTGGAAAGACTTTCGTTCATCTAGCACAAAGAACGGGTTGCAGTAGAAATTTTACTCTGGTTTCTCAGTCTGTTTCCTAGTGCCGGTTTGAAGTTCCTGCAGTTTTCACTGTATAACGGAGTTGGAGCTTGTACCTCCGCATATAAATGTATGGAGTGGAGTTTGCAAGTGAAAAGAAACTTTGTGTTCCCAACAAGCTAGATGAAGGACGGCTTTCACACACTATTTTCTCTCAGAACTGAGCTTGTGGAGAGACGATCGTTCATCTAGCACAAAGGGAACGGGTTGCAGGAGAATCTTTTACTGTGGTTTCTCAGTCTGTTTCCTAGTGCCAGTTTGAAGTTCCTGCAGTTTTCAGTGTAAAACCGAGTTGGAGCTCGTACCTACCCATATATATGTATGGAGTGGAGTTTGCAAGTGAAAATAAGCTTTGTGTTCCCAACAAGCTATTTGAAGGGCAGCTTTCACATACACATATCTCTCAGAACTGAGCATGTGGAGAGACATTCGTTCATCTAGCACAAATGGAACGGTTTGAAGGGGAAATTTTACTGTGGTTTCTCAGTCTGTTTCCTAATGCCGGTTGAAGTTCCTGCAGTTTTCAGTGTAAAACCGAGTTGGAGCTAGTACCTCCCCATATATATGTATGGAATGGAGTTTGCAAGTGAAAAGAAATTATGTGTTCCCAACAAGCTAGGTGAAGTACGGCTTTCACACACACTTATCTGTCAGAACTGAGCATGTGCAGAGACGTTCGTTCATCTAGCACAATGGGAACGGATTACAGGAGAAACTTTTACTCTGGTTTCTCAGTCTGTTTCCTAGTGCCGGTTTGACGCTCCGGCAGTTTTCACTGAAAAACCGAGTTGGAGCTAGTACCTCCTCATATATATGTATGGAGTAGAGTTTGCAAGTTTAAAGAAACTTTGTGTTCCCAACAAGCTAGATGAAGGACGGCTTTCACACACACTTTTCTCTCAGAACTGAGCATGTGGAGAGACGTTCGTTCATCTAGCACAAAGTGAACGTGTTACAGGAGAAACTTTTACTCTGGTTTCTCAGTCTGTTTCCTAGTGCCGGTTTGAAGTTCCTGCAGTTTTCACTGTAAAACCGAGTTGGAGCTAGTACCTCCCCATATATATGTATGAAGTGGAGTTTAAAAGTGAAAAGAAACTTTGTGTTCCCTACAAGCTAGTTGAAGGACGGCTTTCACATACACATATCTCTCAGAACTGAGCATGTGGGGAGACATTCGTTCATCTAGCACAAAGGGAACAGGTTAAAGGAGAAACTTTTACTCTGATTTCTCAGTCTGTTTCCTAGTGCCGGTTTGAAGTTCCTGCAGTTTTCACTGTAAAACCGAGTTGGAGCTAGTACCTCCTCATATATATGTATGGAGTGGAGTTTGCAATGAAAAGAAACTTTGTGTTTCCCAACAAGCTAGTTGAAGGATGGCTTTCACATATACATATCTCTCAGAACTGAGCATGTGGAGAGACATTCGTTCATTTAAGCACAAAGGGAACGGGTTTGATGGAGAAACTTACTCTGGTTTCTCAGTCGGTTTCCTAGTGCCGGTTTGAATTTCCTGCAGTTTCCAGTGTAAAAAAGAGTTGGAGATAGTACCTCCCCATATATATGTATGGAGTGAAGTTTGCAATTGAAAAGAAACTTTGTATTCCCTACAAGCTAGTAGAAGGACGGCGTCACAAACACATATCTCTCATAACTGAGCATGTGGAGAGACTTTCGTTCATCTAGCACAAAGGGAACGGTTTGAAGGAGAAACTTTTACTCTGGTTTCTCAGTCTGTTTCCTAGTGCCGGTTTGAATTTCCTGCAGTTTTCACTGTAAAACAGAGTTGGAGCTAGTACCTCCCCATATATATGTATGGAGTGAAGTTTGCAACTGAAAAATAACTATGTGATTCCAACAAGCTAGGTGAAGTACGGCTTTCACACACCCTTATCACTGAGAACTGATCATATGGAGAGACGTTCGTTCATATAGCACAAAGGGAACGGTTTGCAGGAGAAAAAATTACTCTGGTTTCTCAGACTGTTTCCTAGTG